>NC_084570.2:42171660-42314160 GCF_033978685.3 Nerophis lumbriciformis | reverse complement strand
CTCTGTCAAAATAAAAGTCACTCAGTAGAGTTCAGATGGAGCAAGAATTTTTTTAAACATTTTGTTCCAAGAGTCTTTTCAGTGACTGTTGACGCATCCTGACTAAAACCAAAGTACTGTCGTTTAGTGTGTGTAAATCATTTATTAGCACAACACACACTCCTCGGTTCTGGAATTATTCAAAATAAAAGCACATCCATCATCTATTTAGACAAACACGTCCATCTGTGTTACCATGGTGACCGACCAACGCACACAGCAAGGTTACCAAGGAGACGACACTTACTCACCAGCCAGCAAGAACATGGCAGGGGTGTCACATCATCTCACGCCATCACCGACACACTCTCACACACCCTCGCCTAGTTTACAGTACAGGTTGTGTGTGTGTGTGTGTGTGTGTGTGTGTGTGTGTGTGTGTGTGTGTGTGTGTGTGTGTGTGTGTGTGTGTGTGTGTGTGTGTGTGTGTGTGTGTGTGTGTGTGTGTGTGTGTGTGTGTGTGTGTGTGTGTGTGTGTGTGTGTGTGTGTGTGTGTGTGTGTGTGTGTGTGTGTGTGTGTGTGTGTGCGCGCCTGCTGAAACCATTGGTGGCTCAGCTGGAAGATTTTAATGGAAAATAGATGCATTAGACACAGAGCTCTGATGAAATATATTTTAGAGTATTTGCAATTGTTCTTCTCTTGTTTTCTTTTGATTTTATTTACAAAAAAGACGTACTTGTATGTTTACTATTGTGGACAACCTGGGTCGCCTGGACATTTAGAGACAGTGAGGACATTTAGACACATGGTTAGGACTTTTAGACACATTGCGAAGACATTTAGACACATCATGAGAACATTTAGACACATAGTGAATGCATTTAGACATAGTGAGGACATTTAGACACTTATTGAGGACATTTAGACATGGTAGGGGCATTTACACACTTATTGAGGACATTTAGACATAGTGGGGAAATTTAGACACATAGTGAAGACGTTTAGACACAAGTGAGGACATTTAGTCATAGTGGGGACATTTAAACATTTATTGAGGACATTTAGACATAGTGGGGACATTTAGATACTTTTTTAGGACATTTAGACACATGGTTAGGACTTTTAGACACATAGTGGAGACATTTAGACACGAGTAGGACATTTGGACACATAGTGAGGACATTTGGACACAGTGAGGGCATTTAGACACACAGTGAGGACATTTGGACACATAGTGAGGACATTTAGACACTTATTGAGCACTTTTAGACATAATGGGGACATTTAGACATAGTGAGGACATTTAGACACTTATTGAGGACATTTAGACATAGTGGGGACATTTAGACACTTATTGAGGACATTTAGTCATAGTGGGGACATTTAGACCTAGTGAGGACATTTAGACACTTATTGAGGACATTTAGACACAGTGGGGACATTTAGATACTGAGGACATTTAGACACACAGTGAAGACATTTAGACACATAGTGAAGACATTTGGACACACAGTGAAGACATTTAGACACACAGTGAAGACATTTAGACATAGTGAAGACATTTGGACACACAGTGAAGACATTTAGACACATTGAAGACATTTAGACATAGCGAGGACATTTACACACATATTGAAGACATTTAGACATAGTGGGGACATTTAGACATAGTGAGGACATTTAGACACTTATTGAGGACATTTAGACATAGTGGGGACATTTAGACACTTATTGAGGACATTTACACATAGTGGGGACATTTAGACACTTATTGAGGACATTTACACATAGTGGGGACATTTAGACACTTATTGAGGACATTTAGACATAGTGGGAAAATTTAGACACATAGTGAAGACGTTTAGACATAGTGGGGACATTTAGACATTTACTGAGGACATTTAGACATAGTGGGGACATTTAGATACTTTTTTAGGACATTTAGACACACAGTGAAGACATTTAGGACTTTTAGACACATAGTGGAGACATTTAGACACATGAGTAGGACATTTGGACACAATGAGGACATTGAGACACATAGTGAGGACATTTGGACATATAGTGAGGACATTTAGACACTTATTGAGGACTTTTAGACATAATGGGGACATTTAGACAATGAGGACATCTAGACACTTATTGAGGACATTTAGACATAGTGAGGACATTTAGACACTTATTGAGGACATTTACACATAGTGGGGACATTTAGACACTTATTGAGGACATTTACACATAGTGGGGACATTTGCACACTTATTGAGCACATTTAGACACTTATTGAAGACATTTAGACATAGTGGGGACATTTAGTCATCGTGGGGACATTTAGACATTGTGAGGACATTTAGTCATAGTGGGGACATTTAGACACTTATTGAGGACATTTACACGTAGTTAGGACATTTAGACACTTATTGAGGACATTTAGACACACAGTGAAGACATTTAGACAGAGTTAGTACATTTAGACACATAGTGAAGACATTTAGACACACAGTGAAGACATTTAGACACACAGTGAAGACATTTAGACATAGTTAGTACATTTAGACATAGTTAGTACATTTAGACACATAGTGAAGACAGTTAGACACATAGTGAAGACATTTAGACACATAGTGAGGACAGTTAGACACATAGTGAGGACAGTTAGACATAGTTAGGACATTTAGACACATAGTGAGGACATTTGGACACATAGTGAGGACATTGACTAGAGTCATTATTGTGTGTGTGTGTGTGTGTGCGCATTGCAGTATTGGTACGAGGGCACGGAGGCGGCTGACCTTCCAGTGGACTTCAACATCGTGTGGGACGGCGACTTCTTCATCGATAAGCCGGCGACCATGAAAGGTGGGAACTTTGACGTGCACGTCACATGGCTCTCCTGTCACCGGCACTGTGTCACCGGCACTGTGTTGTGTGTTTAGCGTTGTTGTACAAGTGTGAGGCGCAGCGCTCCAGCTGCGGTCAGTGCCTTAAAGCCCCGCCCTCCTTCGAATGCGGCTGGTGCGGCGACAACAGGAAGTGCGTGCTGCGTCAGCACTGCATGGCGCCTGAGCACAGCTGGATGCATCACGGACGCCATAACGTGCGCTGCAGCCACCCTCGCATCACCAAGGTAGGAACACCGCCGCGCACGCCTTCGAGCTGGGTACACCTTCTGACATGCCGTCCTGCAGATCGCTCCCCTGACCGGCCCCCGTGAGGGCGGGACCCTGGTGACCATCGAGGGCGAGAACTTGGGCCTGCAGGTGAAGGAGATCACGCACGTTCAGGTGGCAGGTGTGCGCTGTAACCCTGTCGCCTCGCTCTACGTCAGCGCCGAGAGGTCAGTGTGTTCTGTCGGCCATTTTCTTACCCTGGCTATAGTCACACATGCTGCAGGATTAGCCCTGGTGGTTGGGAGGCTGAACTGCGATGGTCATGTACTGTTACCTGATGGTGTGTGCGTGCAGGGTGGTGTGCAACATGGCGGAGGCGCTGCTGCCTCACTCCCCGGGCGGTTCGGTGGAGCTGTGCATCGGCGTGTGTAGCGCAGAGTACCGGACAATGTCCACGCAGACGTACGCCTTTGTGGTAAGACCTCGCCTTTCTTTCGCTCGTTGTCCAAAATACCAAAGGGCGCTCTTGACGTGTTCACGCAGAGTCCCAGCTTCAGCAGCGTTGGTCCAGACAGAGGTCCAGTTTCTGGGGGGACCCGACTGACGGTGAAGGGTCGACACCTGGACGCCGGCAGCAGCGTCTCCATCTTCATCGACAAGGACGAGTGTCTCTTTGTCAAGTGAGTCCATGTCTGCACGCGAGGTTCAATCTTCACCGCCAAAGTGGGTTACTCCTCCTCCTCCTCCTCATCCAGACGCACCAATCGAGAGGTGGTCTGCATTACTCCCGCCTCCCATTCTAGAATAGGACCCGCCCCCATCCGTCTGATGATTGACAAGGCGAATGTCACCAGCTCGGAAACCAAATACACGTACACGGAGGACCCCACCATCACCGCCATCGAACCCAACTGGACCATCCTCAAGTAGGCTGCCGTACACCTTCGCTGTTCGCCAATCACGACGCCCTGTGACACTGCCCCCACTCTGTGTGTTTGTGTGTATGTGTGTGTGTGTGTGTGTGTGTGTGTGTGTGTGTGTGTGTGTGTGTGTGTTTGCGCGTGCGTTCATACAGTGGCAGCACAGTGATCACAGTTACAGGAACCAACCTGCTCACCATCCAGGAGCCCAAAATCCGAGCCAAATATGGCGGTGTGGAAACCAACAACGTAAGAACATCACGTGTTTACCATGTCACATGTTTACCATGTCACACCATGTCACATGTTTACTAAATGAAATAAACATTTTACGGAGTCACGTGTTTATGACATCACATGACTGTGAGGCGATATAATAATGTCACATTTGACATCACATGGTATATGTCACATGTTTGTAATGGCACATATTTCTGACATCACTTGATTATGATATCACGTTTGACAACACGTTTATGATGTCACATGTTCGTCATCACATTTTTATGATGTCACATGTTTATAACGGCACATGTTTATGACATCACATGTTTATGATATCCCATGTTTGACATCACATATTTGACGTCACATGTTTGACATCACATATTTATGATGTCACATGTTTATGACGTCACATGTTTGACATCACATTTATGACGTCACATGTTTGACATCACATGTTTATGATGTCACATGTTTGACATCACATGCTTATGATGTCACATGTTTGTCACTTGATTATATCACATGTTTATGATATCACATGTTTATGACGTCACATGTTTGACATTACATGTTTATCATGTCACATGTTGACGTCACATGTTTGACATCACATGTTTATGATGTCACATGTTTGACATCACATGTTTATGATGTCACATGTTTGACATCACATTTTTATGATGTCACATGTTTATAACGGCACATGTTTATGACATCATTTGACATCACATGTTCGACATCACATGTTTATGATATCACATGTTTGACATCACATGTTTATGATGTCACATGTTTATGACGTCACATGTTTGACATCACATTTATGACGTCACATGTTTGACATCACATGTTTATGATGTCACATGTTTGACATCACATGCTTATGATGTCACATGTTTATGATGTCACATGTTTGACATTACATGTTTATCATGTCACATGTTGACGTCACATGTTTGACATTACATGTTTATGATGTCACATGTTTGACATCACATGTTTATGACATCACATGTTTATGATGTCACATGTTTGACACCACATTTTTATGATGTCACATGTTTATGACATCATTTGACATCACATGTTCGACATCACATGTTTATGATATCACATGTTTGACATCACATGTTTATGATGTCACATGTTTGACATCACATGCTTATGATGTCACATGTTTATGATGTCACATGTTTGTCACTTGATTATATCACATGTTTATGACGTCACATGTTTGACATTACATGTTCATCATGTCACATGTTGACGTCACATGTTTGACATTATATGTTTATGATGTCACATGTTTGACATCACATGTTTATGATGTCACATGTTTGACATCACATTTTTATGATGTCACATGTTTATAACGGCACATGTTTATGACATCATTTGACATCACATGTTCGACATCACATGTTTATGATATCACATGTTTGACGTCACATGTTTGACATCACATGTTTATGATGTCACATGTTTATGACATCACATGTTTGACATCACATTCATGACGTCACATGTTTGACATCACATGTTTATGATGTCACATGTTTGACATCACATGCTTATGATGTTACATGTTTATGATGTCACATGTTTGACATCACATGCTTATGATGTTACATGTTTATGATGTCACATGTTTGTCACTTGATTATATCACATGTTTATATCACATGTTTATGACGTCACATGTTTGACATTACATGCTTATCATGTCACATGTTGACATCACATTTTTATGATGTCACATGTTTATAACGGCACATGTTTATGACATCATTTGACATCACATGTTCGACATCACATGTTTATGATATCACATGTTTGACGTCACATGTTTGACATCACATGTTTATGATGTCACATGTTTATGACATCACATGTTTGACATCACATTCATGACGTCACATGTTTGACATCACATGTTTATGATGTCACATGTTTGACATCACATGCTTATGATGTTACATGTTTATGATGTCACATGTTTGACATCACATGCTTATGATGTTACATGTTTATGATGTCACATGTTTGTCACTTGATTATATCACATGTTTATATCACATGTTTATGACGTCACATGTTTGACATTACATGCTTATCATGTCACATGTTGACATTACATGTTTATGATGTCACATGTTTGACATCACATGTTTATGATGTCATATGTTTGACATCACATGTTTATGATGTCATACGTTTGATGTTGTCACATGTTTATGACGTCACATGTTTATGACGTCACATGTATATGACATCACATGTTTCAGATGTCACATGTATATGTCGTCACATGTTTATGACGTTACACGGTCACGTTCATGTAGTCACACGTTCATGACATCATTAGGCTAGCTAACTTAGCATGCTGCTATATTTAAGATGCTGAGCAGCGATCATGACCTGTGACCTGCCATCCTCCTAAGTCGGTGTCTTCCTATCATGCAGTTTTGCAGTGTGGTCAACGACAGCGCCATGACGTGTTTGTCTCCCGGGCTGGCATTGGGCAAAGCACAGCCACCAGAGGGGGCGCTACGTGCTGACGAGTTTGGCTTCATCTTGGATCAGGTGACGTTTTTCACTGGATGTTTTGGTCTTGGCTGACTCCACTTTCCACCTTGGCCAAGCAGGTGTCGTCTCTGCTGGTGCTGAACTCCACCCCCTTCACGCACTACCCTAACCCCACCTTTGACCCCCTGGGGACGTCTGGGATCCTGGAGGTGAAGCCGGGTTCGCCCATCATCCTCAAGGTGAGAAACGGCTGACAGGAAGTGCGGCCTGTGAAGTATTTGAACGGTGTGGTGTACTCGCGCAGGGAAGGAACCTGGTCCCGCCCGTGCCCGGCAACAACCGCCTCAACTACACCGTCCTGATCGGAGAGTCTCCCTGCTTGTTGACCGTTTCCGAACATCAGCTGCTCTGCGATTCGCCGGAACTGACGGGGGAGCAGCGTGTGATGGTGAGCTAGCCCCGCCCCATCACGGCGTCATCCGACTGCAAATATGTGACATCAAGCTGTGGTCTCGTAGATCCTGGTGGGAGGTCTGGAATTCTCCCCGGGAACGCTGCACATTTATTCGGACAGCGCTCTCACGCTGCCCGCCATCATCGGCATCGGAGCGGGCGGCGGCGTGCTGCTGGTGGCCATCATCGCCGTGCTGATCGCCTATAAGAGGAAGACCCGCGACGCCGACCGCACGTTGAAGCGCCTCCAGCTGCAGATGGACAACCTGGAGAGCCGCGTGGCGCTGGAGTGCAAAGAGGGTGCGCACGCCATCACACAACAATCACTGTGTGTGTGTTGTGTTCATGTGTGTGTGTTGTGTAGCCTTTGCAGAGCTGCAGACTGACATTCAAGAGCTGACCAACGACATGGACGGAGTCAAGATTCCCTTCTTGGAATATCGCACGTACACCATGAGAGTCATGTTCCCTGGAATAGAGGAACATCCTGTCCTCAAGGAGCTGGACGTATGTCTCTCACACACACACACACACACTCACACACATAAGTATTTGATCCCCTGCTGATACAGTAAGTTTATGCCAGTCTTGAGAAAGTTTCTTAAAGGGACAGGACTCATTTATGTGCTTCATGCTCGCTGGTTGATAGGCGATCAAATATTTATACACATATTTATGTCCATCCCATCCATTTTTTACCGCTTGTCTCTTTAGGGGTCGCGGGGGGTGCTGGAGCCTATTTTAGCTGCATTCAGGCGGAAGGCGGGGTACAATAGCCTTTATTCTTTGTAAGGGAGAAAACCTATAAAGTCATCCAAGCTTCTAAAACTGTACTTACCGTATTTTCCGGACTTAGCGCACATCAGCCACACCCACTAAATTTTAGAAATGTTTCCCATATATTAGCCGCACCGGACAAAAAGTCGCAGATATACAGTCGTGGTCAAAAGTTGACATACACTTGTAAAGAACATAATGTCATGGCTGTCTTGAGTTTCCAATCATTTCTACAACTCTGATTTTTTTTTGTGAAAGAGTGCTTGGAGCACATACTTCTTTGTCACAAAAAATATTCATGAAGTTTGGTTCTTTTATGAATTTATTATGGGTCTACTGAAAATGTGACCACATCTGCTGGGTCAAAAGTATACATACAGCAATGTTAATATTTGGTTACATGTCCCTTGGCAAGTTTCACTGCAATAAGGTGCTTTTGGTAGCCATCCACAAGCTTCTGCTTGAATTTTTGACCACTCCTCTTGACAAAATTGGTGCAGTTCAGCTAAGTTTGTTGGTTTTCTGACATGGACTTGTTTCTTCAGCATTGTCCACACGTTTAAGTCAGGACTTTGGGAAGGCCATTCTAAAACCTTCATTCTGGCCTGATTTAGCCATCCCTTTACCACTTTTGATGTGCGTTTGGGGTCATTGTCCTGTTGGAACACCCAACTGCGCCCAAGACCCAACCTCCGGGCTGATGATTTTAGGTTGGCCTTAAGAATTTGGAGGTAATCCTCCTTTTTCATTGTCCCATTTACTCTCTGTAAAGCACCAGTTCCATTTGCAGCAAAAGAGGCCCAGAGCATAATACTATCACCACCATGCTTGACGGTATGAATGGTGTTCCTGGGATTAGGAACACCCTTTCTCCTCCAAACATATTTCGGGGTATTGTGGCCAAACAGCTAATTTTTTGCTCATCTGGCCACAGAACTTTCCTCCATGTGATGTCAGAAAAGAAAAATCTGTAAATTAGCTGCAGGATTCAAGGCGTAGTAAAAAAGGGCCGCCTTGTAGTAAATGATAAATGGGTTGTACTTGTATAGCGCTTTTCTACCTTCAAGGTACTCAAAGCGCTTTGACACTACTTCCACATTTACCCATTCACACACACATTCACACACTGATGGAGGGAGCTGCCATGCAAGGCGCTAACCAGCACCCATCAGGAGCAAGGGTGAAGTGTCTTGCTCAGGACACAACGGACATGACGAGGTTGGTACAAGGTGGGGATTGAACCAGGGACCCTCGGGTCGCGCACGGCCATTCTTCCACTGCGCCACGCCGTCCCTGTACAGGGACATAATTTAAGGTATTTTCTTGAAACTATATATCAGGAGTGTCCAAACTTTTTCCACTGAGGGTTGCACACTGACAAATCAAAGCATGTGGGGCCCATTTTGATATTTTTAATTTTCAAAACCATGGATGAAATACAATATATATACTTTTTTTAAATGTACTTTTAGGGCTCTCTTCAAGTCAATATCTGGAAGGATCTCAGTCATAAAAATGTTAAAAATAAGTCATATTATTATCATTATTTAATCGCTAAGATGTCTAGATCAACTTCAGATCTATGCTCCATTATATGGTTTCACTTTTTTTTCATGTTTTTATGCCCTTTATGTTAAAGGGAAGCATTTTTTATGACAAAATATGCAACATTTTCTCTCAATGTTCAAAGTGGAATATTTGTTTTGAAGTAATTGGAGCCTAATAGGTAAATAATTCATACCATTGAGTTTGATGCATTATTATTTTTTGAGCAATGACAGATTTTTTTACATCACACTCAAATTCTCTGAATCAAAAGGGCTCCACTCATATAAGTGTTCAAATAATGAATCTATTATTTTTGATTGTTTTACTTTTAATGTTATTATGTATTCATGTTTTTTGTTTGTTTAATGCCGTTTATGTATAGCAAACACAAAATATGCGATATTTTCCCTAAAAAATATTTCTAAGTGGAATATTTGATGTGAGGTAATTGGAGCCTTTAAGAGTAATAATTGTGTAAGAATCTCTGTGTCGAAATAACGTTTACATTTTTTTTTCTTAATGTTTTATGCCCTTTATGTTAAAGGAAAGAATATTTCTTTATGACAAAACCACAAAATATGCTACATTTTCTTCCAAAGTTTTTAAAGTGGAATATTTGCTATGAAGCAATGAGAGCCTTAAATATGTCAATAATTCATAACAACATTGATTTTGGTTCATTATTATTTTGAGCAAATACATTTTTTTATTTTTTAAATCCCACTGAAATTCTCAGGAATCCAAAAAGTGTTAAAAATAAGTCTTTTTTTTTTTTTTTTTTTTTTACTTTAACGCTTATTATTTTTTCATGGACTTGAGTTTAGTTTAGTTTGTTTTATGCCCTTTTTGTCAAAGAAAACTCAGTTTTTATGGCAAACACACAAACAATGCAATATATTCCCCCAAACTATTTTAAAGTGCAATATTTGAAATAATTACAGCCTTAAATAGGTCATACATTCATAAAAATATTTGATTTTGATTCATTATTATTTTTTGAGCAATGACAGTTTTTTTCAAATCTTGGGGATCCACAAGGCTCCCACTCAAAAAAGTGTTAAAAATAAATCATACACTTTTTTTTTTACTTTCAATGCGTAATCAAATTCCAATCAATCTGTCTTTTACAAGTTTTTATCATGTTTTTTTTGTTAGATTTATGGCCTATTTGTCAAAGATGGCAAAAAACTAAATCAATCCATTTTCTACTGCTTGTCCCTTTTGGGGTCGCGGGAGGTGCTGGAGCCTATCTCAGCTGCATTCGGGCGGTAGGCGGGGTACACCCTGGACAAGTCGCCACCTCATCGCAGGGCCAACACATATAGACAAAAATAAATATGAAATACATTTCAAAAGTAATATTTGATGTGAAGTAATTGGAGCCTAAACTCGATCAATAATTCATAACAACATGGATTTTGATTCATTATTATTTTTTGAGCAATGACCGTTTTTAAGTGCAAAAAATAAATTATACACCTGTTTTTTAAACTTTCAATGCTTAAATCTCTAAATCAACTTCCGATCAATCTGTTTTTATCCTTTTTTACATGTTTTTTATGTTTGTTTTATGGCGTTTTTGTCAAAGATGACAAAATACTAAATATGAAATATTTCCCCCAGAAATTATTTCAAATTGTAATATTTGATGTGTCGTAATTGGAGCCTTGAGTGGGTCAATAATTCATAACATTTATTTTGATTCATTATTATTTTTGGAGCAATGACGGTTTAAAGAAAAAAAACACAGTGTTTAAATAGTCAACATTTGCATATCAAACACCTTCTTGTGTGGTTTGGTTTAAATCAAGATAGTTTTGGGACTGTCTTAAAAAACACGGTCGTGTTTGTGTGTGTGTGTGTGCGTGTGTTTGTTTGTTTGTTTGTTTGTGTGTGTGTGTGTGTGTGTGTGTGTGTGTGTGTGTGTGTGTGTGTGTGTGTGTGTGTGTGTGTGTGTGTGTGTGTGTGTGTGTGTGTGTGTGTGTGTGTGTGTGTGTGTGTGTGTGTGTGTGTGTGTGTGTGTGTGTGTGTGTGTGTGTGTGTGTGTGTGTGCGCGCGTACAGTCTCCAGCTAACGTGGAGAAAGCGCTGCGGCTCTTCAGTCAGCTGCTCAACAACAAAATGTTCCTGCTAACCTTCATCCACACGCTGGAGGCCCAGCGCTCCTTCTCCATGCGCGACCGCGGCAACGTGGCCTCGCTGCTGATGGCGGCGCTGCAGGTACCACTTCCTGTCTGTCTGGCCGAGTGCTAACGCTGTATGCTAACGGGCGTGGCTTGCGTCAGGGCCGCATGGAGTACGCCACGGTGGTGCTCAAGCAACTGCTGGCCGACCTGATCGAGAAGAACCTGGAGAACCGGAACCATCCCAAACTGCTGCTGAGGAGGTCCGCGCGCCACCTTTCTTGGTCTCCCCGCCGTCCCCTTGTGACCTTTGACCTTTGCGTTCAACAGGACAGAGTCCGTGGCCGAGAAGATGCTGACCAACTGGTTCACCTTCCTCCTGTACCGATTCCTCAAGGTGAGCGTTTGCACTCGGAGAGTTGGAAAGAAGGACGCCATGTTTAAAGACTACCTCCCCCCCCCAGGAGTGTGCGGGCGAGCCTCTGTTCATGTTGTACTGCGCCATCAAGCAGCAGATGGAGAAAGGTCCCATCGACGCCATCACGGGCGAAGCTCGCTACTCTCTGAGCGAGGACAAACTCATCAGGCAGCAGATCGACTACAAGCAGCTGGTAACGCACACACACACACACACACACACGTACAGTGTGGCAGAGGCACACACACAGCGTGACACACATGCAAGCAGCTTGAAACACAGACGGACTAGCAGACACACACACACACACACACACACACACAAGCAGAGTGACTTACACAAATGCACACAAACAGACACAGGGTGACACACACACACTTGCAATAGTGACACACACACGCATTGGTGACATACACAGACACACACATGCATTAGTGACATACACACACACACACACACACGCATTGGTGACATACACTGACACACACACGCATTGGTGACATACACAGACACACACATAGTGACACACACACATGCAGAGTGACACACACACACACGCATTAGTGACAGACACACATAGTGACACGCACACACATGCATTAGTGACATACACAAACACACACATAGTGACACGCATTCACAAACACACGCATTGGTGACATACATAGACACACAGATAGTGAAACGCATACATACACACACACACACACATTAGTGACATTCACAGACACACACATAGTGACACGCACACACATGCATCAGTGACATACACAGACACACATAGTGACACGCACACACATGCATTAGTGGCATTCACAGACACACACATAGTGACGCGCACACACATGCATCAGTGACATACACAGACACACACATAGTGACATGCACACACATGCATTAGTGACATACACAAACACACACATAGTGACACGCATACATACACACACACACATTAGTGACATACACAGACACACACATAGTGACACGCACACACATGCATCAGTGACATACACAGACACACACACACACTCGCACACATGCAGTGACATACACACACACATGCATTAGTGACATATACACACACACACACACACATGCATTAGTGACATATACAGACACACACAGTGAAATACACATACACGCATGCAAAGTGATACACACACACATAGTGAAACACACAGGCAGCCACACACATGCATTAGTGACACACACACACATATGCATTAGTGACATACACACACACACACACATGAATTAGTGACATACACAGACAAACACATAGTGACATACACAGGCACACACATAGTGAAACAAACAGACAGCCACACACATGCATTAGTGACATACACAAGCACACATGCAGTGACATACACACACACATGCATTAGTGACATACATACACACATGCAGTGACATACACACACATGCATTAGTGACACACACATGCACACATGCAGTGACATACACGCACACATGCATTAGTGACATACACACACACAGTATTAGTGACATACACACACACATGCATTAGTGACATACATACACACATGCAGTGACATACACACACATGCATTAGTGACACACATGCAGTGACATACACGCACACATGCATTAGTGACATACACACACACAGTATTAGTGACATACACACACACATACATGAGTGACGTACACACTCACAGCATTAGTGACATATACACACACACACATGCATTAGTGGCACACACACATGCATTAGTGACATACACAAGCACACATGCAGTGACATGCACACGCATGCAGAGTGACACAGACACAGTGAAACACACAGACAGCCACACACAGGCACACATGCAGTGACACACAAACAGCTTCCCACTCAAACAGGAGGACAGAAACGCACACACCCTTTCAGAGTGACACACAGTCATGCACACACAGAGAGGGAGACAAACACACGTGTGGAATTGCATACACACACATGGAGGGACACACACAATGCAGAATGACACACATTTAGACAAACACACAAAGAGGCAAGTCCACTGACCACAGTTCTTGTCCCAGACGTTGATGTGCATCCCTCCTGAGGGCGAGGCGGGCACAGAGGTGCCAGTCAAGGTGCTGAACTGTGACACAGTGACACAGGTCAAGGACAAGCTGCTGGACGCCGTCTACAAAGGCATTCCCTTCTCGCAGAGACCGCAGGCCGACGACATGGACCTTGGTAACTTCCTGCTCACACCTCACATTCACAAGTCCTAAGAAACAACTGTAGTACACTCTTATTTTGAAACTTGCAAGTCAAGGCACAGACTTGTCTAAAACAGGAAGGAGAAGTTTGTCTTGTCTTTGAATTGAAGCACAGAATGACGCCCTTGTTGGCTACGATGCTGTTAACATTCACCAACGTGTGTGTGTGTGTGTGTGTGTGTGTGTGTGTGTGTGTGTGTGTGTGTGTTAGTACGCTCTTATTTTGAAACTTGCAAGTCAAGACAGAGACTTGCCTAAAACAGGAAGAATAATTTTGTCTTGTCTTGGAATTGAAGCATAGAATGACGTCCTTGTCTATGATTTTGTTAACATTCACCAACGTGTGTGTGTGTGTGTGTACACTCTTATTTTGAAACTTGCCAGTCAAGACAGAGACTTGCCTAAAACAGGAAGAAGAGAAACAGGAAGGAGAAATTTGTCTTGTCTTCAGATTGAAGCACAGAATGACGTCCTTGTCTATGATGCTGTTAACATTCCCCGTCCTGTGTGTGTTGTGTTTGTGTGTGAGTATGCTCTTATTTTGATACTTGCAAGTTAAGACAGAGACTTGCCTCAAACAGGAACAAGAAAAACAGGAAGAAGAATTTTGTCTTGTCTTTGAATTGAAGCTCAGAATGACGTCTGTTGTCTATGATGCTGTTATCATTCACCAGCGTGTGTGTGTGCGTGTGTGTGTTCAGAGTGGCGTCAAGGCCGACTGACTCGGATCATCCTGCAGGACGAGGACGTGACCACCAAGATCGAGAGCGACTGGAAGAGGCTCAACACTCTGGCTCACTATCAGGTACTTCCTGTCATGTGACCCTCGTGACGTGGCCGCGGGTGATGAACTTGTTGCCGTGTGTTGCTAGGTAACAGACGGCTCCCTGGTGGCGCTGGTCCAGAAGCAGGTTTCTGCTTACAACATCGCCAACAGCTTCACGTTCACCAGATCACTCAGCAGATACGGTACACACAAACACAAACACACGTTTTTGTATTTGTGACCTTCTTGAGACCTCCAAAATAAGCCTACCTCTCTACAACATTAATAGTATATACATACTATGCAAATATAAAAAAGGTAAGCTTTTAGTTAATTTGTATTTTTTGTTTGTAATTGGTTTTTAATCGTCATTATTTACTTCTTTATTACAGTATGTCTCTATATACATATTTATTTTATTCTTTTTATTCATTTTGGCCAAAGGGGGCCCATTTCAATTTCTTACACACATTTGTTAATACATATGTTGGCCAGAGGGGGAAGCACTTCAAATGTTCATAAACATTTGTTATTTCATATGTTGACCAGAGGGGGAGCACTTTAAAACCAACACACAGTCAATTTGAAAAAATCCCTGCTTTTTGGGACCACCCTAATTTTAATAGATTTCACCACCAGGGGTGCAAATGAGATCTTTATTTTTTGTTTTTTGTAATGTGCTTAAGGCCGATGACAAACGAGTCACGGACCACAGATGGCCCCTGTGCCGCACTTTGGGCAACCCAACTGTAGAAGCTAACTGTTAATGGCCACTATAGTGTTAGTAGCGTAGTGTATTTGTTCATCCTATGGTCACATATGGGACGCGGGTTGTCTTACATCAGCACCGGAAGTCGTAAAATCAGCTGTTCAGCTGGTGGGTTTTTTCGGGGATGAATTGGGAAGTCCTTCTTTAGCTGCTGTCTTGTTTTATTATATATTGCTGCCTTTGCACCTGTCAATGTTTACATTTGTATGCACATTAAATCAACCAAAAATCCTGACTTTGGAGCAATGTTCGGGGACTCTAGTATTTGGCTATTTATTAGATGCAATGGTTTTCCGTATTGGGACTATGATTTCGGTCCTAACTTTTTCACCGGTCCTCATATGGAAGGTACATTTCCTTGTTGATGTCTCAAGAAGGGTAGGAATACAAGAACACACACGTAGGTAACATTGTGTTTGTGCCTGTGCAGAGTCGCTACTACGCACGTCCAGTAGTCCTGACAGTCTGAGGTCCAGAGCACCCATGATCACTCCAGACCAGGAAACAGGTATTTTGCTAAAGTGTGTGTGTACCTTCTGGTTCAGTCCCAGGACTCCAACCTGCGTTGTCCGCATGAGAGACGAGCGTGCTAACTACTGAGCTAAAAGCCCGAGCTATCAACTCAATAGCCCTGCACCGAATTCGGTTCTTTTTTGGCACCGACCGAATCCCGCCGGTTCACGTAGAAGCCAAGGGTACCTGGGTTAGACGTGACATCACGTCCAGTCGTAGTGAGGTGTGGAACCATACTGAAATATCGATACCGACAATACCAGATCTGAATTTCCCCCAGGGATCAATAAAGTACTTTCTATTCTATTCTATTTACACTCTGATATCGATTCTCAATCAAATGATCAATACTTTTGATACTTTAGTTTAGGGGTGTCCAAACTTTTTACTCCAAGAGCGCATATTGAAAATGCAAAGTATGTGGGGCCATATTGATATTTTTTTATTTAAAAAAATGCTTAAAAGCGTCAGGTGACTAAGTATATTATTATTAATTATTTGTTACAACATGTCAGCTTTTTCTCATCACATACATATTTTTTTGCTCTTTTTTTTTTTTTTTTACTGTTTTTTCCTCCATGTAAGAATAGAAAACAAATATTCGTAATATGACGGTGTAACTTCATAACCTCGTGTGTCTAAAATTCTGCCTGACAATATTAATGTTCAGTTACACATTTAACAGTTTTTATTATGCTTGTTGTACTTTTCCAAATTAATTCATAAGTTGTATTTTATTTTTCATGTTATTTACTAACTACACTTTGTTTATATTTTAAGTATATTTTATTTTTACTTTAAAAGCTTCTGATCTTTTTCTAATTAATTCATAAGTTAGTATTATTTATTTTCTTAAATAAACTAACGAACTTAACTTTGTTTATATTTTAAGTATATTTATTTTGAGAGCGTCTGATATTTTTCAAATGATTTCATAAGTTAGTTTTTTTAAAATATTTTAATTGACTAACTAAACTTTGTTCATATATATAAGTATATTTTATTTTTACTTTGAGAGCGTCTGATATTTTTTTGTAATTAATTCAAAAGTTAGTATTTGATTTTTTAATTAACTAACTAAACTTTGTTTATATTTTAAGTATATATTATTTTTTTATTTTGAGAGATTCTAACATATTTTTTTAAATAATTCATAAGTTAGTATTTTATTTTAATTAACTCACTAAACTTAGTTTATTTTTTAAGTATATTTTATTTTTTACTTTAAAAGCTTCTAATATGTTTCTAATTAATTCATAAGTTAGTATTTTTTTTGGTTAACTAACTGAACTTTGTTTATATTTTAAGTATATTTTATTTTTACTTTGAGAGCTTCTGATATTTTTTCTAATTAATTCATAAGTTAGTATTATTTTATTTTTTATTAACTCCTAAACTTTGTTTATGTTTTAAGTATATTTTATTTTGAGAGCCTCTGATATTTTTCTAATTAATTGATATGTTAGTATTTTATTTTTTCATTGACTAACTAAATGTTTATATTTTAAATATATTGTATTTTTACTTTGAGAGCTTCTGATATTTTTTTTCTGTTTAATTCACAAGTTTGTATTTTATTTTTTAATTAGCTAAACTTAGTTTATTTTTTAAGTATATTTAATTTTTACTTTAAAAGCTTCTGATATTTTTTTAATTAATTCATAAATGAGTATTATTTAATTGTTTTAATTAACTAACTAACTAAACTTTGTTTATATTTTAGGTAGTTTTTTTTTTTAGAGCTTTTAATATTTTAGATCAAGGATGTCTAGGGCCGCATACTGAAAAGTCAAATATGGAGGGGGCCATTTTGATATTTTTTTATTGTCTAAAAAATGCTAAAAACAGATATTTAAAGACAAAACGTTGTGTTATAAGTGACTTAGTATAATATTATTAATTATTTGTTTAAAAGCTTCAGCTTTTTCTCGTTACATTCCAAGTTTTGCTCTATTTTCTTACATTTTACTGTTGTTGTTTTTTCCGTGCATATGTTATTATTTGAAAATACACAACCTTTTAAATTTTAGCAGTTTAGCAGACAAATTAGGTACATTTGCACAAAGTATTGGTATCTGATCACTGTCTTCAATACTAGCCTTAATTTTACTTTGTATGGGATCAGAAAGAAAATCAGCGATATGGCACATCACTACTAGCAATAATCGGTATTGTTGCTAACCGCAGTGAAACTCCCGTGGGCTAGCATTACCGTTTTAAATTAAAATGATGGAAAAACCGTGATTGACAACTGCACTTTGATAAACTCATGAAATGACTGGTGCTAGCATGCTAGCTTAAAATGCTAACATGAAAACAAGACACATTAATGTCTTTCACCCATTAAGAAAGGAGCTGTTCTGTCCTGGCACAGAAGGAGCGATCCAAGGAATACAAAGACAGGTGTTTTACAGTGTGTTCAAGGACCGCTGAAAAGAGTAGGACAACCAAAGAGTAGGACGCCTACTAGAAAATATGAAATAATACATTTTATTTGCAACGCTCCTTTCATTTAAAAAGATAAAACAATAAAAGTTTAGCCATTAAAACTAAGACAATATCAGTGAAGCAGAAGGACTACAAAACGTGCAAAATAGTGCATTTTCTAAAAGAGTGTATTTATTTCACTTATTTAAAAAATCAAAAGATTTCAGGGTGTTTATGTACTTTTTGAGCACATTCGACATACCGTACTTTAATAAATTTTGGTCACAATAACCGTGATATAAAATGTTCATATCTATACATCCCTAACTCTAACACTCTAGCAGCACTGAGAGCCGACTTCGCCAAACTGTTTATAGCTAGGTAATATTGCGATTTCAATGCCAATAAAGCTATTCATTCAGAAATGTAACAATAAAACAAGATATAACAACTGGACATAAGTTATCGTAATTAGCTCATTTTTAAATGTTCCAATAAAAAACAAGAATTTATTATTAAAAACAATTACCATATTTCCCGGACTATAGAGCACACCAGTCAATTTTAGAAAAAAAAGAATGCCATTGTAAGTTAATATTACTAACACAGACACTCGTAAACGTGTTAGCATATTAGCTAAAGCTAATTTGATTACATTACGATAGCGCGTAAACATATGCATGAAAACACTCCTCCAGACATCACACATGGGACCGTTTAGTATGTAAGAATAGTTTTTGTTATATTGTAAAACTTACAAACGTTGCTTGGAGTGATAAATGAGGAATCCATACGAGTAGAAACCAGTGACGTGCAGTCACTAGAGGCAGGTGAGGCGGGGCCTCACCTGCCATCATGGAAAAAAAAAAAATGGAAAAAGAAAAAATTATATATTAAATTGTTAAATGTATCCAGTGATTATACTATAAAGTTATTTTCCATTTAACTTCACCAGTTTTAGATTATTTTTATTCAAAATCGCTGAATTTTCACATTTGCCGTTCAAATACTGAGAAGAGACGGTGCGGTGAGCAGCAGCCAGTCAAGGCACGTCACTCAGTGCCTCAACATGGACGGACTCGACTAACTGCTGGTCTGCTGTGCGGTGAGACCGTATTGCTATATGAACTATATTATACAATTCCATAGTTTAGTTAGCTGAGGTATATAATGTACAGTGTATTTTGTCAACAACTGTATGTGTGTAACGTATTTCTTGTGCTGAGCGATCATAAAACGATTGCAAAAGACGCACTGGCTGAGGCTCGCCTCCTGCACCCCCGCCGTAGAATGCACGGTAATGTTGTGTCGTTCGCGAACGATTCGTTCGAATGAACGAATCTTTTGAGTGAACGTACTGAACCGAATCACTTCATGAACTGATTCGTTCCTTTCTCAGTTCAGTTGAGCTCCGCCGCGACCATGCCGGTATGAGTGGAACTGCCGCATTCTGTGACTCACTGAACCCTCCACGTCGGCGAACGACGCAGCCAGCTACTCATCATGGGGGCGGGGGGAGGGACTGAGCGAACGATTCGTTCACCGCGGATTAACGACATGAATCACTCAGTGAACGACAACACTCTCGCTCTCTGCTCTGCTTGCCCCAATGCCGCGAGTGATTCTCCTCCCGTCGCGGGGATATGTTTCATGCCATTGGCATCCGTTCTCCATTCCTTCTCCAAGCTAACGGCTAATGTTGACTCAAGCCACATGAAAACAAAAACACACACGCGCCCCGTCCCCATTATCTCAACACATAAAGTTATGAGAGTAGAGGAGACAGAAAGAAAGTCAGTGCAGGACAAGGCTGAGCAGCAGCGACGCGAGGGGGAGGGGCGGGGGGTAAAGTGTAGGGCAGGCTGTTTGAGAATATTTAAAATAAAAATAATAACTAATGTATGTACATTAGAGATGCGCGGTTTGCGGGCACAACCGCGTAGTCCGTGGATTATCCGCAGATCGGGCGGATGAAATTTAAAAAAATTAGATTTTATCCGCGGGTCGGGTCGGGTCGGGCGGTTGAAATAAAAAAAAAATTAGATTTTAAATAGATTCAGGCGGGTGGCAGTTAAACCAATTCGGAAATATATATACATAGTTAAATGTTGTTACCCACATACGAAAAACGAGCAGGCACCTGCAGCATATGCCACAACAGAAGAAAAAAAAAAAAGAGATGGACACTTTTACGGAGCGGAGAAGGCCCTTGACGCCTCGCCGGGGTCCGGGACCGAGGCCCCTTCCCCCGAGAGGGCCCCACCGGGAGCCGTAGCTGAGGCGATCCGCGAGAAGGGCCCGACGAACGTCCAGGGTCACCACCGCGCCCACCGCACCGACACCCCGCCTCGTCCGCCTTCGCCGCGGCCGGCGTCACGCGCAGCAGGTAAGCAGCTTACCTGCCCGCCACCCCCGTGGCCGGGGGCTCGTAACAGGGGTCACTCCGCGCGCTCCGCCCGCGCAGCTTACCTGCCCGCCACCCCTGTTGCCGGGGGCGCGTAACAGGGGTCACTCCGCGCGCAGTGCGCTCACGAAAGGGGTGGGGCTCACCCTGGTTGATATAGACAGCAGGACGGTGGCCATGGACGTCGGAACCCGCTAAGGAGTGTGTAACAACCCACCTGCCGAATCAACTAGCCCTGAAAATGGATGGCGCTGGAGCGTCGGGCCCATACCCGGCCGTCGCCGGCAGCGAGACGCGCTTGGAGGTGCGCTCAGCGCGGCTCCCATACGATTGCGCACTGGTGTGCGTCTGGGTCGTGACAGCGTGGCATGCGAATGTCTGTGCTGCATTGGATCAGTCTCCTTTCTTTAACAGGCAAAAGCTTTATAACCTCACTAATGCCTTGCATCGTCTATATTAGATATATAACAACGGGCGGGTGCGGTTCTGATCAAATGTTACATCGGGTGGATGGCGGATGGTTGACGACTTTCTGATGCGGTTGCGGATGAAATAATTGCCTATCCGCGCATCTCTAATGTACATATACATGGGCTATTATTTATCTAGATTTTTATATTATTTAAGCTATTTATTTTCTTTTTTATTGCATATTTAAGTTGATATTTCCATTTTTATATTTTTAAATGTAAGCTACAGAAATGTTAGTTTTAATGTTGGCTTTTCTGGCACTTGGTTTAATATTTGTTTTGTTTTATTTAAGGTAGCCTATTTATTTTCTTTTTGTTTGCACATTTAAGTTAATATTTTCTTTGTTATATTTTTAAACGTAGGCTACAGAACATTTAGTTTTTATGTTGGCATTTCTGGCTCTTAATTTATTTGTTTTATTTTTAAGGTATTTATTTTCTTTTTGTTTGCATATTTAAGTTTACATTTTCTTTGCTACAGAACATTTTGTTTTTATGTTGGCATTTGTTAAGGGTTTCTTAATTTAATATTTGTTTTTGCACTAAACAAACGAGGCCTATTTATTTAACTGTTGATTGCAAGCATTTTAGTAGGCTATAACTATTTTTTTTATTTCCCACTTTTATTTATTTCTTATTTTCATTTCAGTGCAATAAAACATATTTAACAACAGGACTCGCGAACCTACTGACACAGAGAACTGACTGTGTCGCGGAGGAGGACGTCACATTGAGGCTCTCGTTCAGTCACTGTGCGCGTCGTTCATTGGGTGCTGAGGGCTTGTGTCGTTCGCGAACTGACACACACCGAGATCTGCCGCTGGGGAAGCTGTTACTGACTGACTCATGATTCGCCGACCTGCCCACAGAACTGCTGCTGCAGAAGTGATTCGGTGAACGAATCAATTTAAGGAACTGATTCTAGTGATTCAGTACAGTCAAAAGAACTGCCGATCCCATCACTAATGCACAGCAACCCCTGACGGGAGTGTTATATCAACTAAAGCCCACACTTAAACCCTCCACGTGCAAGATTGAATCTATTTAAAAAAGTTATTTCATAAGAAGCCAAAAAGTGCAAAAACAATAATGTTCGTGTTGGAGGAGTTGTGAATGACTGCAGGGCCACATCATTAGGTACACCTTCAGACTGCAGGTGTACCTAATTCACAACTCCTCCAACACGAACATTATTGTTTTTGCACTTTTTGGCTTAACTTTTGTAACCTATTTTTATGGGCTTTCCTCTTTGTGATGTTAAGTTCCTGTTATGCGCTGTTATACAGTATATGCCTTGAGCTCTTATTTTGAAAGCGCTAAGAGCGGAATTTTGACACGTTGGAGTGGAGCGGAAGTTTTTGAAAGAAGGTAAATAAAGTGGTCCTCGTGTAAACTGGAGCCTCCGTGTTTGTTATTTTGTAGTTTCATACAGTATAGGCCACATTTATAAACCCTCGGTCACACTTTTTTAAATAGATTCAATCTTGCACGTGGAAAGTTGAAGTGAGGGCTTTAGTTGATATAACACTCCCGTCAGGGGGTTCATTAATCCAGCACAACAGCGGCGCATTTATAAGTAAAGGTAAGACCATAATAACGTTTTTTTATTAAATGTGCTTTTTTGTGTGCTACAGTTTGTATGTGTAAAGTTAAAGTTAAGTTAAAGTACCAATGATTGTCACACACACACTAGGTGTGGTGAAATTTGTCCTCTGCATTTGACCCATCCCCTTGTTCACCCCCTGGGAGGTGAGGGGAGCAGTGGGCAGCAGCGGTGCCGCGCCCGGGAATCATTTTTGGTGATTTAACCCCCAATTCCAACCCTTGATGCTGAGTGCCAAGCAGGGAAGAATGCTGGTATGAGCTTTTAAACATAACCCGTTAACTGCTGCCAATCAAATGGTGAATAAGATACTCTTTAGGGTTCATATGTTTGTAAATCTGACTGTGATGAAGTCAGTGCCTCACCAGCCATCAACCTCACCGCACGTCACTGGTAGAAACGCTATGGACGGCTAGAAGACTGAACGGCACTTCTATGTCCGGTTGAAAGCACCAATTGGGAGGACACTGCAGAACCTGCAGTGAGCGAACCCGTCCAAAAGAGGGAAGCATAGCACAAACAATAACACACCATGCTTGGTTTCTCTGAACTATTTGCATTATGTCCGTCAGCGAAGAAAAATCCATGAATTAGCCGCACCATTTTATAAGCCGCAGGGTACAAAGTGTAGGCTTATAGTCCGGAATTTCTAATAACACACACAAAAGTACCAAAAATTGTTACTGTTGAGTATCGGTATCGATTCCCAGGTAGGAGAATGTGCTGAAATGTGACTTTGCATGTTTCAGGAACCAAACTGTGGCACCTGGTCAAGAACCACGAGCACAGCGACCAGCGAGAAGGAGACAGAGGCAGCAAGATGGTGTCTGAGATCTACCTGACACGCCTGCTGGCCACCAAGGTCTCTCTCTCTCACACACACACACACACATACATTGTTGTATTTGTTACCTTCTTGAGACCTGAGAAAAATGCTTACCTCTATAGGACCACCCTTTCTAGATATATAAAGATTTGTATTTACAACATTAATAATTATGGGCCTGCTGCAATGCCAGGGCCCATTCACTGCCCAAATTTTGTAAATTGTACACTTTTTTGTTTAATTCCGCAGCCATACACCTTACAGTCATATAACTGGGTATTTCAAAAATGCTAACTGTATGCATGTTTCCATTAGCATGCTAACAACAAAGTGCTAGCTTTTTTTTGATAATTTTGCAAGCGTTTCTCCTAGAGTCATATAACTTAGTATGTGACACCTGCTAGCTACATTAGCTAGCATGCTAATGTTAGCATGCTAGCATACTAACATTAACATGCTAACTTTTTTGCTAACTTTACGTTTTTTTCTCTGATGACAGCCACACACCTTATAACTTGGTATGTGACACATGATAACTGATAGCATGCTAACGTTAGCTTGCTAGCTTTTTGAGCTAGTTTTGCAACCGTTTACCCCAGAGTCATATAATTTGGTACGTGAGACTTGTTAACTGTTAGCATGCTTAAGTTAGCTTGCTAGCAAGCTAACTTAAGCATGCTAACTTTTTCATCTAATTTTACACTTTTGTTTCTATTTCTGCAGCCATACCAAGTTATACACCTTTGAGTTGTATAACTTGGTATATGAAATAAGCTGACTGTTATCATGCTATCGTTAGCACACATGCTAAGTGTTAGCATTTTTATGTAAACATGCTGTTTTAGGCTAGCTTTGTGACTCATTTTGTACAGTTACACCTAAAACACGCGGATTCAGACACTCGGCACCATCTTCTAAGTATGGCGGCTTCCGATGGTCCAGTGCACAGATAGCAGTCCCATCAAAATTTCCACGGGGATTTTCTAGTATATACATACTATGCAAATATAAAAAAGGTAAGTTTTTAGTATTTTTTTGGGGGGGGGGGGGGGGGGGGGGGGGGGATTTTTTTGTTTGTAATTGATTTTTAATCTTCATTATTTACTTCAAGTTATTACAGTATGTCTCTATGTACATTTATTTTTATTTTTTTTAATTAATTTTGGCCAAAGGGGGCGCATTTCAATTTCTTCCACACACTTGTTATTACATATGTTGGCCAGAGGGGGAGCGCTTAAAATTTTTACACACACTTGTTATTTCATATGTTGACCAGAGGGGGAGCACTTTTAAAGCCGACACAGAGTCAATTTGAAAAATGCCTCCTTTTTGGGACCACCCTGATTTTGATAGATTTCACCACCAGGGGTGCAAATGAGACATTCTCTATTAGATGCAATGGTTTTCTGCAATGGGACCATGATTTATGTCCTAACTTGTTCACACCTCCTCATATGGAAGGTACTTTTCCTTCTTGATGTCTCAAGAAGGGTAGAAATACAAGAACACACACACACACACATTCAAGTAATTGGGACTGACACTTAGCTCCTCCCACCAACAGGGGACGCTGCAGAAGTTTGTGGACGACCTCTTTGAGACCGTCTTCAGCACGGCCCACCGCGGCTCCGCTCTCCCTTTGGCCATAAAGTACATGTTTGACTTCCTGGATGAGCAGGCCGACAAACGGCAGATCAGCGACCCGGACGTGCGGCACACCTGGAAGAGCAACTGGTACGAATATACACGCACGCACGCCTGCGTTCTAGGCTCTCAACGTGTTTCCTGTCCGCATGTTCAGCCTTCCTCTCAGGTTCTGGGTCAACGTCATCAAGAACCCGCAGTTTGTGTTCGACATCCACAAGAGTAGCATCACGGACGCCTGCCTGTCGGTCGTCGCTCAGACCTTCATGGACTCCTGCTCCACGTCTGAACACCGACTTGGGAAAGACTCGCCGTCCAACAAGTTGCTCTATGCTAAAGACATCCCCAACTACAAGAGCTGGGTGGAGAGGTAGCCAATATGCTAACTTGCTAATATAGCCTATAAAGCATATTTTTTAGAACGAGCAATATTGTAAATATGACCTAAAAAGCATATTTGGGAACCTGCAGTGTAGCTAATATTCTAACTAGCCAAGTGGCAAATTTGAGAAACTCTGATAACTAACTAATATGCTAACAAAATTGTAACAACTGGGGAGAAATAGCCAATAACCTAACTTGTAAATATGACCTAATAAGCATCTTTGAGAACCTACAGTGGCGCTAATATGCTAACTAGCCAACATAGCCTTGTGGCAAATT
The DNA here is from genome assembly GCF_033978685.3 of Nerophis lumbriciformis. NCBI lineage: Eukaryota > Metazoa > Chordata > Actinopteri > Syngnathiformes > Syngnathidae > Nerophis > Nerophis lumbriciformis. The sequence continues at coordinate 42,287,761 of NC_084570.2, read as the reverse complement.
TTAGGAACTAGGAGAAGTAGCTAATATGCTAACTTTCTAATATAGCCGAAAAGTATCTTTAAGCACCTACAGGGGTAGCTAATATGCTAACTAGCCAACATAGCCAAGTGGTAAATTTTAGGAACTCGGAGAAGTACGGTAGTTAATATGCTGACAAAATTGTAACAACTGGGGAGAGGTAGCTAATATGCTAACTTTCTAATATATCCGAAAAAGTATCTTTAAGAATCTACAGTGGTAGCTACCATGCTAACTAGCCAACATAGCCTAGTGGAAAACTGTAAGAACTGGGGAGAATGAGCCAATATGCTAACTTGTAAATATGACCTAATAAGCATCTTTGAGAACCTACAGTGTAGCTAATATGCTAACTAGCCAACATAGCCTTGTGGCAAATTTTCGGAACTAGGAGAAGTAGCTAATATGCTAACTTGCTAATATAGCTGTAAAAGTATCTTTAAGCACCTACAGGGGTAGCTAATATGCTAACTAGCGAACATAGCCCAGTGGCAAATTTTAGGAACTCGGAGAAGTAGCTAATATGCTAACAAAATTGTAACAACTGGAGAGAAGTAGCTAATATGCTAACAAAATTGGAACAACTGGGGAGAAGTAGCTAATATGCTAGCTTTCTAATATATCCGAAAAAGTATCTTTAAGAACCCACAGGGGTAGCTACCATGCTAACCAGCCAACATAGCCTAGTGGAAAACTGTAAGAACTGGGGAGAATGAGCCAATATGCTAACTTGTAAATATGACCTAATAAGCATCTTTAAGAACAGACAGTGTAGCTAATATGCTAACTAGCCAACATAGCCTAGTGGCAAATTTTAGGAACTAGGAGAAGTAGCTAATATGCTAACTTGCTAATATAGCTGAAAAAGTATCTTTAAGCACCTATAGGGGTAGCTAATATGCTAACTAGCCAATATAGCCAAGTGGCAAATTTTAGGAACTCGGAGAAGTAGCTAATATGCTAACAAAATTGTAACAACTGGGTAGAAGTAGCTAATATGCTAACAAAATTGTAACAACTGGGGAGAAGTAGCTAATATGCTAACTTTCTAATATATCCGAAAAAGTATCTTTAAGCATCTACAGTGGTATCTACCATGCTAACTAGCCAACATAGCCTAGTGGAAAACTGTAAGAACTGGGGAGAATGAGCCAATATGCTAACTTGTAAATATGACCTAATAAGCATCTTTGAGAACCAACAGTGTAGCTAATATGCTAACTAGCCAACATAGCCTTGTGGCAAATTTTAGGAACTAGGAGAAGTAGCTAATATGCTAACTTGCTAATATAGCTGAAAAAGTATCTTTAAGCACCTACAGGGATAGCTAATATGCTAACTAGCAACATAGCCTAGTGGAAAACTGTAAGAACTGTGTGTAAAGGTAGCTAATATAGCCTAAAAAAACTTTAACAACCAACAGGGGTAGCTAACATGCTAACTAGCCAACACAGTCTTGTGGAAAATTGTAAGAACTTGGGGTAGAAGTAGTTAATATGCTAACTAGCTAATATAGCTTAATAAGCATCTTTAAGAACTAACAGGGGTAGCTAACACGCTAATCAGCCAACATAGCCAAGTGGCAAATTTTAAGAACTAGGTGCACTCGGGGAAAAACATTTTATGCTAACTTTCTATTGTAGCCTATTTAATAACCAACGAGAGTAGCTAACATGCTAACTAACCAACATAGCTTATTAATAAACTTTTAAGAAGTGGGTGTAGCACTAGTTAATATGCTAAAGCCGAATGAGCATTTTTGAGAACCAACAGAGGTAGCTAACATGCTAACTAGCCAACGTAGTCTCGTGAAAGACTTTAAGAACTGGGGGTCGAAGTAGCTAACCTAGCCAAATAAGTGTCTTCAATGGCGGTAGCTAGCATGCTAAATGTGTGTGTGTGTTGTGCAGGTACTACAGAGACATCGCCAAAATGCCAAGCATCAGCGACCAAGACATGGACGCCTACCTAGTGGAGCAGTCGCGTCTGCACGGCAGCGAGTTCAACACGCTGAGCGCGCTCAGCGAGCTTTACTTCTACATCAACAAGTACAAGGAGGAGGTGAGTTCCTTCCCCGACCAGCGGGGGGCGCCAAGTCACCGTCTTGTTGTGTGTGTGCAGGTGGTGACTGCCCTGGATCGTGACGCCTACTGTCGCAAACACAAACTGCGGCACAAACTGGAACAAGCCATCAACTTGATGTCAGGAAGCTGAGGAGACCTGCCCTTTTGGGGGGCGGGGCCTTTATTTTATTTTTATTTTTTTTACTAGAACCGCACCAATCAATCAGTCGACGTGTTATTTATTCGCCAATCCATCACAGAGCCACTCGGGCGCTGGGCTGGCACCCAATCGCCTGGTCTTGGGCAGGGTGGAGGTGGGGCATCAGCCAACATGTAAATAAGCACCAAGCAGGAAGTGAATAATGGACACTTACTGATTGGGTCTATAAGCCCGCCCCTTTTACGTAGCTCCGCCCCCCGATTGGCTAGAAGGACTTGTACGCCTTTAACTGCCCCCCCCCCGCCACGCCAACCCTTCCTGAACATTCCACCACCATGATGTGAATACTGTGCCCAGCGACCAGTGCCATGGACAGACCGGGACCAGCAGAACCGGACCGGACTTGGACCAAAGCCCAGATGGAAGAAAAAAAAGAAAAAAACGTTTACACGAGTGGAGGAAGCTTCTGATTGGTTCTTGGACAGGAAGGAAGGAAAGCCACTACTGGACCAACACCACTGTGTGTGTGTGTGTGTGTGTGTGTGTGTGTGTGTGTGTGTGTGTGCGTGCAGCTGGGAGGAAGAAGCAGACTGAAGATACTTGTGTGTGTAATTAGTGAAATGATAAAACACACACACATCTAACACGTATTTATTGAGGATTTTGCTTTAACTTAAATGATTGTCTGGGCTTTATTTATTGTGGGTGCCAACCAGCCAGTGTTTGACCTTTGACACTTGATCCACTTCCCATGGGAAGGGCGGAGCCGACGACGGCATTGGACATGAGCCACGAAGTGGGAGGGCTAGGCCGCGTTCAAGCCCCTCCCCCCCGCAGGCTTGTTGTGACTGTGTCATAGCAGCAGCCAATCGGTCGAACGGAGTATGTTGCGGCTCCGCCTCCTTTGGCGAGAAGACGTTGAGCGGCGGGACTTGGCCGACGGAGGTCGCCGCCGTTTGTCCACGACGTCGGCAGAAAACGACGAAAACGTGTTTGACTTTGAAGTGTAACCATGACGACTGTGTCCACGTAATAGCCTGTGTCCTTTTTTTTTTTTTTTTACATCGCCTTTGTTTGTACGCCGTGACATCATCACTAAAGTGTTTAATAACCACGCCTCTTTTATCCCCTGCATCAAAGTGGGTGTGAGGGCGCCGGACAAACAGGAAGTGGCTTCGGCACGCTTTCTTTAGGGCAGGGGTGTCCAAACGTTTTACTCTGAGGGCCGCACACTGAAAAGTTCTACACACGGGGGACATTTTGATCTTTTTCTTTTCCTTTTTTTCCTTTTATTATTTTTAATCAAAGCACGAGGGAGACATTTTGATATTCTTCATTTTCTTTAAATTATTTTATTATTTTTAATCAAAGCCCGAGGGGGACATTTTGATCATTTTCATTTTCTTTCATTTTTTTTTTTTTAATTAAAGCACGCGGGGGACATTTGATATTTTTTATTTTTTTATTTTTTATTTTATAATAAAGCACGTGGGGGATATTTTAAATTTTCTTTTCTTTTTCTTTCTTTTTTTTTAATCAAAGCGCATGCAGGGGAAATTTTTATATTTTTCGTTTTCTTTTTTTAATAAAATATTTTTATTGTCTTTTTTTCAAATGTATTTATTTTAAATCAAAACATGCGAGAGCCATGTTATTTTTCATTTTCTTTTCCCTTTTTAATCAAATCATATTTTTCATTGTCTTTTTTTTCAAATGCATTTATTTTAAATCAAAACATGCGGGAGCCATGTTGATATTTTTAGTTTATCAAAACCACGGACTGAATGACCTCAGTCATAAAAATTTTAAAAAAATAAGTTGTTTTTTTAATCAATGCTTAAGTCTTTAGATCGACTTCAGATCTTAGACTTAGACTTCCTTTTTATTGTCATTCAAATTTGAACTTTACAGCACAGATAAGAACGAAATTTCGTTACATAAGCTCATGGTAGTGCAGGATAAAAAAGCTATAAGGTGCATATATAAATAAATAAATAGATTACTGTACAGATAAATATATTGCACTTTTCCACATGCGTCCATGTTTATGGATGTATGTTATATTGTCTTTTTTATTCCAGCGAGTTAATCCATTTTGGGGGGAGTTGGAGATCTATCTGTGGATATAACATTTTTGGGGGTTTTATGTTTTATCCCATTTTTGTCAAAACTTTTTTTTTTTATCTGAAAAGCTGCAATATTTTCCTGCAAAAAAATGTCAAAGTGGAATATTTGATGTGAAGTAATTGGAGCCTTAAATAGTTCAATAATTAATCCATCCATCCATCTATTTTCTACCGCTTAGTCCCTTCGGGGTCGCGGGGGGCGCCGGAGCCTATCTCAGCTAATAATTCATGTCATCGTTCATTTTAATTTCTTTATTTTTTGAGCAAGAAATGTTAAAAGAAAAAATCCCGTCAAAATGATTGGGGATCCAAAAGGGTCCTACTCATAAAAGTGTTAAAATAAGTCATTTTATATATATATATGTATGTGTATGTGGAAATATATATATATATATACATACATACATTTACTACTACTTGTCCCTTCCGGGGTCGCGGGGTGTGTATATATATATATATATGTATATATATATACAGTATATATGCTTAAATCTCTAGATCCACTTCAGATCTACTGTATGTAATATTTCCCCCGAAAAATGTTGAAAGTGGAATATTTGATGTGAAATAATTGGAGCCTTAAATAGGTCAATATTTTATGTTATCATTCATTTTAATTCATTATTTCTAGAACAATGACCTTAAAAATCCCACTAAAATGATTAGGGATTCAAAAGGGTCCCACTCCTAAAAGTGTTAAAAATAAGTTGGTTTTTTTTCACTTTCAACTCTTGAGTGTGTCTAGATCAACTCACTGTGAGTTGTGTGGGTTTTGCATGTAATTGTTTGCCCTTTTTGTCCAAGAAAACGTTTTTTATACGGCAAAATATGCAATATTTTCCTCAGAAATATTTCAAAATGCAATAATTGATGGTAAGTAATCCATCCATCCATCCATTTTCGACCGCTTGTCCCTTTTCGAGGCCCTAAATAGGTCAATAATTCATACCGTTGATTTCGATATATTTTTATTTTTTGATCAATGAGGTTAAAAAAAAATCACACTACAATTATTGGGGTTGTGGGTCCTGCTCATAAAAGTGTTAAAAATAAGTCTTACTTTCTTTTTTCTTTTTTTAAACTTTCAATTCTTCAGTGTCTGTCTAGATCAACTAACTCACTGAGTTGTTTTTCCCCCCATGTTTTATTTTTGTTTGTATTTTTGTCAAAGAAAACTGTTTTTTATATGGCAAACACACAAAATATGCGATATTTTCCTCAGAAATATTTCAAAGTGGAATATTTTGATGGGAATTCTTTGGAGCCTTGAATTCATAACATTGATTTTGATAGATTTTTATTTTTGATCAATGAGGTTAAAAAAAAAAGATTGGGGATCCGACTCATAAAAGTGCTAAAAATAAGTTTTACTTTTTTTTTCTTTTTTACTTTCAACACTTAAATCTCCAGATCAACTCTGTTGATTTTAGGTTTTTATTATTTTTCCATGTTGTTTTTGGCAAACACACAAAACTTGCAATATTTTCCACAAAAATATATTTCAGAGGGAAATGTTTGATATAAAGTAATTAAAGCTCTCAATAGGTCAATAATTCATAACAACATTGATTTTGATTCATTATTATTTTTTGAGCAATGACCGTTTTAAAGTAGGCAGATTTGTGTTGTTGTTTTTTTTAAATAATATTCTTAGAATGTGTCAAGGGCCGTAAAAAAAAAAAAGTAGGACTATAACTATTTTGAAAAAACCCACTGATATTATTGCGGGCTGGGGTTAATCTGCCCGGCAACAGCCGAGCCCGTCCGTCCTCTGCATCATTTATGATTGGGTCGCCGCCAGTCACATGACCACTGCCGCCATGTTTTATAAATGAAGAGGTTCAAGAGGCGACGGTTCGCCTGCTAGCATGCGACGTCGCAGCGTCAGGTGAAAGGTCACAAGGTCAACGTGTCCTCTGTCCGTCCGATGTTTTGCTAATCGTTTTAACCGTGACATCGCCGCACCGCCTGCCGGCAGGAAGCCTCATTAGCTGCCAGGATTGGGGGGGCTGCGTGTTGCTGATAACAGCACTCTGGGGGATGGGGGTGTTGGATTGGAAAGGGGGGGCCCATGTTGGAACGAAGCCAAGCAAAACGAAAGTGGAGCAGCAACATGGCCGCTGCTTAACGCCAAACAAAATATGTCCTTAAATGTACAGCCGCGCCTCTCCCTGGCTACCACTAAACTCTGAAAATAAACCAACTAACAACAAATGTTCATTATTGACCACGCAAACATGGACAATGATTAATAGTGTGAATGAGCGCCTCCTAGCGACTGTGACGTAACTGCAGGGAGACTGCAGCGTGTGGAGTGACGTCAGAACAACAGTGACCCCTGCAGGTTTCCACTCTTGTTGCCCCAGAAGACCACGATTAGTCCACGCATGCGCGATGTACACTTTTAGTTTTGTTTTCTTTAACTTATGTTTGGGAACGCCGTCACTGTTGCCATAGTTTTTATTTTTGTAACGGTTCTTTCAATAATGTCATGTGGAAGATTATTTACAATACAGAACAAATATATTATTTATGTAAAAAAAAAAAAAATGCACAGAAACTTTTATTAGTAGATTGCACAGTTCACTACATATTCCGTACGATTGACCACTAAATGGTAACACGTGAATAAGTTTTCCTACTTGTTTAAGTCGGGGTCCACGTAAATCAATTACATCCATCCATCCATCCATTTTCTACCGCTTATTCCCTTCGGGGTCGCAGGGGGTGCTGGAGCCTATCTCAGCTACAATCGGGCGGAAGGCGGTGTACACCCTGGACAAGTCGCCACCTCATCACAGGGCCAACACAGATAGACAGACAACAGTCACACTCACATTCACATTCACACCCATCCATCCATCCATCTTCTTCCGCTTATCCGAGGTCGGGTCGCGGGGGCAGCAGCCTAAGCAGGGAAGCCCAGACTTCCCTCTCCCCAGCCACTTCGTCCAGCTCTTCCTGTGGGACCCCGAGGCGTTCCCAGGCCAGCCGGGAGACATAGTCTTCCCAACGTGTCCTGGGTCTTCCCCGCGGCCTCCTACCGGTCGGACGTGCCCTAAACACCTCCCTAGGGAGGCGTTCGGGTGGCATCCTGACCAGATGCCCGAACCACCTCATCTGGCTCCTCTCGATGTGGAGGAGCAGCGGCTTTACTTTGAGCTCCTCCCGGATGGCAGAGCTTCTCACCCTATCTCTAAGGGAGAGCCCCGCCACCCGGCGGAGGAAACTCATTTCAGCCGCTTGTACCCGTGATCTTGTCCTTTCGGTCATAACTCAAAGCTCATGACCATAGGTGAGGATGGGAACGTAGATCGACCGGTAAATTGAGAGCTTTGCCTTCCGGCTCAGCTCCTTCTTCACCACAACGGATCGATACAGCGTCCGCATTACTGAAGACGCCGCACCGATCCGCTTGTCGATCTCACCATCCACTCTTCCCTCACTCGTGAACAAGACTCCGAGGTACTTGAACTCCTCCACGTGGGGCAAGATCTCCTCCCCAACCCGGAGATGGCACTCCACCCTTTTCCGGGCGAGAACCATGGACTCGGACTTGGAGGTGCTGATTCTCATCCCAGTCGCTTCACACTCGGCTGCGAACCGATCCAGCGAGAGCTGAAGATCCTGGCCAGATGAAGCCATCAGGACCCCATCATCTGCAAAAAGCAGAGACCTAATCCTGCAGCCACCAAACCAGATCCCCTCAACGCCTTGACTGCGCCTAGAAATTCTGTCCATAAAAGTTATGAACAGAATCGGTGACAAAGGGCAGCCTTGGCGGAGTCCAACCCTCACTGGAAACGTGTCCGACTTACTACCGGCAATGCGGACCAAGCTCTGGCACTGAGCATACAGGGAGCGGACTGCCACAATCAGACAGTCCGATACCCCATACTCCCTGAGCACTCCCCACAGGACTTCCCGAGGGACACGGTCGAATGCCTTCTCCAAGTCCACAAAACACATGTAGACTGGTTGGGCAAACTCCCATGCACCCTCAAGGACCCTGCCGAGAGTATAGAGCTGGTCCACAGTTCCACGACCAGGACGAAAACCACACTGTTCCTCCTGAATCCGAGGTTCGACTATCCGGCGTAGCCTCCTCTCCAGTACACCTGAATAGACCTTACCGGGAAGGCTGAGGAGTGTGATCCCACGATAGTTAGAACACACCCTCCGGTTCCCCTTCTTAAAGAGAGGAACCACCACCCCGGTCTGCCAATCCAGTGGTACCGCCCCCGATGTCCACGCGATGCTGCAGAGTCTTGTCAACCAAGACAGCCCCACAGCATCCAGAGCCTTAAGGAACTCCGGGCGGATCTCATCCACCCCCGGGGCCTTGCCACCGAGGAGCTTTTTAACTACCTCAGCAACCTCAGCCCCAGAAATAGGAGAGCCCACCACAGACTCCCCAGGCACTGCTTCCTCATAGGAAGACGTGTTGGTGAGATTGAGGAGGTCTTCGAAGTATTCCCTCCACCGATCCACAACATCCGCAGTCGAGGTCAGCAGAACACCATCCTCGCCATACACGGTGTTGATAGTGCACTGCTTCCCCTTCCTGAGGCGGCGGATGGTGGTCCAGAATTGCTTCGAAGCCGTCCGGAAGTCGTTTTCCATGGCCTCACCGAACTCCTCCCATGTCCGAGTTTTTGCCTCTGCGACCGCTGAAGCCGCACACCGCTTGGCCTGTCGGTACTTGTCCACTGCCTCAGGAGTCCTATGAGCCAAAAAAAACCGATAGGACTCCTTCTTCAGCTTGACGGCATCCCTCACCGCCGGTGTCCACCAACGGGTTCTAAGATTACCGCCACGACAAGCACCAACTGCCTTGCGGCCACAGCTCCAATCAGCCGCCTCGACAATAGAGGCGCGGAACATGGTCCATTCGGACTCAATGTCCAGCACCTCCCTCGTGACATGTTCAAAGTTCTTCTGGAGGTGGGAATTGAAACTCTCTCTGACAGGAGACTCTGCTAGACGTTCCCAGCAAACCCTCACAATGCGTTTGGGCCTGCCAGGTCTGTCCGGCATCCTCCCCCACCATCGCAGCCAACTCACCACCAGGTGGTGATCGGTAGAAAGCTTGAACTCCAACGTACAGACTCTGAGCCGGGGGGAAACAAGAATTGGCACCCCAGCCCGTCGCCTCTCACTGCCGGCAACGCCAGAGTGGAAGAGAGTCCAGCCCCTCTCGAGAGAACTGGTTCCAGAGCCCTTGCTGTGCGTCGAAGTGAGTCCGACTATATCTAGCCGGAACTTCTCCACCTCGCGCACTAGCTCAGGCTCCTTCCCCCCCAGCGAGGTGACGTTCCACGTCCCAAGAGCTAGCTTCTGTAGCCGAGGATCGGACCGCCAAGTGCCCTGCCTTCGGCTTCCGCCCAGCTCACATCGCACCCGACCTCTATGACCCCTGCTATGGGTGGTGAGCCCATTGGAGGGGGGACCCACGTTGCCTCTTCGGGCTGTGCCCGGCCGGGCCCCATGGGGACAGGCCCGGCCACCAGGCGCTCGCCATCGTGCCCCACCTCCAGGCCTGGCTCCAGAGGGGGGCCCCACATTCACACACTAGGGCCAATTTAGTGTTGCCAATCAACCTATCCGCAGGTGCATGTCTTTGGAGGTGGGAGGAAGCCGGAGTAACCCATGCAGTCACAGGGAGAACATGCAAACTCCACACAGAAAGATCCCGAGGCCGGGATTGAACTCACGACTACTCAGGACCTTCGTATTGTGAGGCAGACGCACTAACCCCTCTGCCACCTTGCTGGCCTAAATCAATTCATGGTACAAATATATACTATCATCATAATACAGTCTTCACACAAGTTAATCATCAGAGTATATACATTGAATTATTTACATTATTTACAATCCGGGGGGTGGGATGAGGAGGGTTTGGTTGATATCAGCACTTCAGTCATCAACAATTGCATCATCAGAGAAATGGGCATTGAAACAGTGTAGGTCTGACTTGGTAGGATATGTACAGCGAGCAGAGAACATAGTGAGTTCAAATAGCATAAGAACAAGTATATACATTAGAAATACATTTGATTATTTACATTTGGTTATTTACAATCCGGGGAGGTGGGATGTGGAAGGGAGGGTGTTTGTCAAGGGTTGAAGTTGCCTGGAGGTGTTGTTTTAGTGCGGTTTTGAAGGAGGATAGAGATGCACTTTCTTTTACACCTGTTAGGAGTGTATTCCACATTGATGTGGCATAGAAGGAGAATGAGTTAAGACCTTTGTTAGATCGGAATCTGGGTTTAACGTGGTTAGTGGAGCTCCCCCTGGTGTTGTGGTTATGGCGGTCATTTATGTCAAGGAAGTAGTTTGACATGTACTTCAGTATCAAGGAGGTGTAGCGGATTTTATAGACTAGGCTCAGTGCAAGTTGTTTTACTCTGTCCTCCACCCTGAGCCAGCCCACTTTGGAGAAGTGGGTAGGAGTGAGGTGGGATCTGGGGTGGAGGTCTGGAAGTAATCTGAATAGCTTGTTCTGGGATGTTTGGAGTCTAGATTTGAGGGTTTTGGAGGTGCTAGGGTAGCAGGAGGTGCAAGCGTAATCGAAAAAGGGTTGAACGAGAGTTCCTGCTAGAATCTTCAAGGTGCTTTTGATGACCAGAGAGGAGATTCTGTAGAGAAATCTCGTTCGTTGGTTGACCTTTTTGATTACCTTGGTTGCCATTTTATCACAGGAAAGATTAGCCTCTAGAATGGAACCTAGGTAGGTGACCTCATCTTTCCTGGTGATAACGATGTCACCCACTTTTATAGTGAAGTCACTGACTTTCTTGAGATTGATTTGGGACCCAAACAGGATGGATTCCGTTTTACCTAAGTGTATGGATAGCTTGTTGTCAGCGAGCCAGGTGCAAGTTCTACAGAGTTCAGCACTGAGGATTTTCTCCACCTGTGACTTGTCCTTGCCGGATACCAGCAGGACCGAGTCATCCGCAAACAAGAACAATTCACAGTCGCATGCTGATGACATGTCATTTATGTATACTAGGAACAGTAAAGGCCCCAATATACTGCATTGGGGGACTCCACAGCTTACTGAGAGGGGGGGGGGCACGGTGCTGTTCACCTCTACCACCTGTTCCCTCCCCTCCAAGTAAGATTGCATCCAGCTCGATGAGGTTTTATCAAATCCGATTGCTCTGAGCTTATCCAACAGTATAACGTGGTTAACGGTGTCAAAGGCCTTCTGAAGGTCCAGCATGACCATGCCGCAGTATTTGCCCGCGTCCACCTCATGTTTGATGTGGTCGCTCAGATAGAGAAGGCATGTGTCAGTGGAGTGGTTAGTTCTGAAGCCGGGTTGGAATTTGTACATGAGTTTATTAGTAGCAAGGTAACTATCGACCTGTTCATTAACTATTTTTTCCATTACTTTTCAAATGGAACTGAGAATAGAAACAGGTCGGTAGTTACCAGGTTCTAATTTGCTACCTTTTTTTTTAAAAGGGGGGTTACTCTTGCTATCTTGAAATCCTTGGGTACTTGGCCTTGTTTAATTGAGAGGTTAATTATGTGCTCAGCAGCCTTAAGGAATCAACACTCTAAGTACTTTATTTACATCAAATACATAAATTCACAATAATGACAATTTTAAAGTGTACTTTTTTGTTAGGCAGCAGATATAGATTTAAGTTAAGCCTCGTTTAACGTTTAGAAAAAATAAATACATGAGTTTGTGGCGCCCCCGTGCGTCATTCATTACAATGACAGAACGGTGATTAAAATTGTGGCATATGTTCATTTTTATATTCTTGTTGTCTTTTACTACTATGTAAGCCATTGGCTTCATACAAAAAAAAAAGATAAAACATCAAATATCACAGCACGTTGCCAAAGCGCCGTCGTAAATATTGCGAGTCCCGGAAGTTATGTATTCTCTGCGCATGCGTGTACCGATTGGGTCTTGTCGCGAATAACGTGTCAGGACCCGGATGTTGCACTAAAATAGATAACAAAATCACCTTCACTTAATGCTACGCTTACATGGAAAGAAGGGACTACTTAAATTACAATTCGCAATAACAAAGTAAGAGGGCACAGAAGTACAATAAAGATAATAAAATAATTTAAAAAAATACCTCCGATCGGTAAGGCATAACAGCTGCAATCAATTTGGGACAGCACACTTGTCAAAATTCGCGTCCTCAATAGCTACGTACGCAGCGCGCATGTGCAAATCCAAAAAGACAACTTTCCTAAAGTCACAACATTAGTACATTCTATATTTATCATAGTGTATTTATTGTACTATCTATGTTTAGTCAAACCACACATATTTGGACGGTAGCGTAATCACAGTCGCGACGATCGCTCTGTTGCCCCGCCCCTTCTAAGGTATGTAACCAATCAACTGTCGGCATCGCGATGAGCTGGCTTCTTGCACCGGAAACAGGAAGTGGTGTCTCGACTCAGCCGAGTGCAGCAAAAAAGGCAAACTAGTCGGCTGTGAAAGACAATTTGGAATATTACTGTGACTGTTTTAACACAGTTGCTTAGTGTTCGTAACATCCGCAGGTGAGTCGTTTGATAAAGTTTATTCTACTTTATTTGTTAGTAGCTAGTAGTTATTTTTCCGGAGCTAGCGAGCTTATTGCCTGCGAGCCGTGATCCTGCAGTTGTTGTTTATGGTCAGATAGCTCATGTTCGCACTTTGAAGTCTTCGCCGGCTTGCAATTTTAAGTTGAATCAAACATTTATATAGACTGTACAAACTATAGCGACAAACCGACGTCTTTTTTTTTCCGGTAAAGTGGAGAAACTGGGTGTGTTTGAGGCTGCGTCTAATTCTCGCAGCCGTAGCCTGCAGCTTGGGCGCGTCGCGGGGCTGCCACGCCCCCTTCGCTTTAAGTGCTATGTGTGTCGGGGCTGCCACGCCCCCTACGCCAAAAGTGATGTGTCGGGGTTGCCACGCCCCCTTCGCTTAAGTTTGATGCGCGTCCGGGCTGCGTCTAATTCCTGCAGTTTGCGCGCGTCCCACAGCTTTCACGCCCCACTTCACCTATGTAATGTTGTGTGTGTCAGGGATGAGTCTCCAGTGGACAGCGGTGGCCGCCTTCTTATACGTGGAGGTCTTCTTGGTCCTCCTCTTGTGTATTCCCTTCATTTCTGCTAAGAGGTACGTACAACGCATCGATGAAAATGGCAGTTCCCATGATGCATTGTGTTGAACTCTCGGAGAACATTCTTTTTCCTCCTGTTAACCTGACAAGAGCTCTAAAGTTGCATAAGTGAGACTTGCAGAAGCCGCTAGGAGTCAAGTGACTTAAGTCAATATTTTTTTGATTTCTTTTAACTTTCAACTCTTGAGTGTGTAGCGAAGTGAATTATATTTATATAGTGCTTTTCTCTAGTGACTCAAAGCATTTTACATAGTGAAACCCAATATCTAAGTTACATTTAAACCAGTGTGGGTGGCACTGTCTTGCCCAAGGACACAGCGGCAGTGTGGGGATCGAACCTGGAACCCTCAAGTTGCTGGCACGGCCACTCTACCAACCGAGCTATACCGCCCCGCCCTAGATCAACTCCCTGTGAGTTTTGGGGGTTTTTCATGTAATTTTTTGTCAAAGAAAACGTTTTTTATATGGCAAAATATGCAATATTTTCCTCAGAAATATTTCAAAGTGGAATAATTGATGGTAAGTAATCGAAGCCCTAAATAGGTCAATAATTCACAGCGTTGATTTTGATAGATTTTTTTTATTCATCAATGAGGTTTAAAAAAAATCACACTACAATTATTGGGGTCCCATTCATATGTGTTAAAAATAAGTCTTACTTTTTTTTTTTTTACTTTGACACTGTCGAGATCAACTCACTGTGAGTTTTGTTTTTTTCCCCCATATTTTATTTTTGTTTGTTTTTTGTCATAGAAAACTTTGTTTTTTATATGGCAAACACACAAAATATGCGATATTTTCCTCAGAAATATTTCAAAGTGGAATATTTGATGGGAAGTAATTGGAGCCTTAAATTCATAACATTGATTTTAATATATTTATATTGTTTGTTCAATGAGGTAATAAAAAAAAAAAATCACACTAAAATTCTTAGGGTTCCAGAAGGGTCCCACTCATAAAAGTGTTAAAATAAGTCTTACTTTTTTCTTTTTCTTTTTTACTTTCAACGCTTAAACCTCGAGATCAACTCTGTAGATTTTAAGGTTTTATTATTTTTTCATGTTTTTTTTTGTGGTTATTGTATGCTCTTTTTGTCAGAAAAAAACAACCCACCGTTGTTTTCAATATGGCAAACACACACTATTTGTAATATTTTCCACAAAAAATATTTCAGAGTGAAATGTTTGATGTAAAGTAATCAAAGCCCTCAATAGGTCAATAATTCATAACATTGATTTTGATACATTATTATTTTTTGAGCAAAGACCGTTTTAAAGAAGGCAGGTTTGTGTCGTTAGAGTCAACATTGCAAGTTTTTCTCGTTGCATTTCACCTATTTACTCTTTTATTCCACTCTTCTTCTTTTTTTTTGTAATAATATTCATAGAATGGGTCAAGGGCCGTAAAAAAACGTAGCTGCGGGCCGCACTTTGGACACATTTTATTGATATAGATAGTTCTTACCTCACTGTTTTTGTCATGTGCTGCTTTGGCCGCTAGGTGGAGCCAAAGATGGCGCGTTCTCTTTATAACTGTGTGTGTTTGATTGATTGATTGAAACTTTTATTAGTAGATTGCACAGTGAAGTACATATTCTGTACATTTGACCACTAAATGGTAACACCCAAATAAGTTTTTCAACTTGTTTAAGTCGGGGTCCACTTGAATTGATTCATGATACAGATATATACTATCAAACATATACTAACATCATATAGTCATCACACAAGATAATCATCAGAGTATATACATTGAATTATTTACATTATTTACAATCCGGGGTGTGGGATATGGAGGAAGGGGGGGGGGGTTTGGTTGGAATCAACACTTCAGTCATCAACAATTGCATCATCAGAGAAATGGACATTGGAACAGTGTAGGACTGACTTGGTAGGATATGTACAGCAAGTAGTGGACATAGAGAGAGAGATCAGAAAGTATAAGAAAAAGTGTCTACATTCGATTGTTTACATTTGATTATTTACAATCCGAAAGAGTATTATGTGGAAGGGAGGGTGTTAGTTTAGGGTTGTAGTTGCCTGGAGGTGTTCTTTTAGTGCGGTTTTGAAGGAGGATAGAGATGCCCTTTCTTTTACACCTGTTGGGAGTGCATTCCACATTGATGTGGCATAGAAAGAGAATGAGTTAAGACCTTTGTTAGTTCGGAATCTGGGTTTAACGTGGTTAGTGGAGCTCCCCCTGGTATTGTGGTTATGGGGAGGTGTAGCGGATTTTATAGACTAGGCTCAGTGAAAGTTGTTTTACTCTGTCCTCCACCCTGAGCCAGCCCACTTTGGAGAAGTGGGTAGGAGTGAGGTGTGATCTGGGGTGGAGGTCTGGAAGTAATCTGACTAGCTTGTTCTGGGATGTTTGGAGTCTCGATTTGAGGGATTTGGAGGTGCTAGGGTACCAGGAGGTGCATGCGTAATCGAAAAAGGGTTGAACGAGAGTTCCTGCTAGAATCTTCATGGTGCTTTTGTTGACCAGAGAGGAGATTCTGTAGAGAAATCTCGTTTGTTGGTTGACCTTTTTGAGTACCATTGTTGCCATTTTATCACAGGAAAGATTAGCCTCTAGAATGGAACCTAGGTAGGTGACCTCATCTTTCCTTGTGATAACAATGTCTCCAGGTGGAACAGCGTCTTCCGGTCTCGGCTGGTCCAAACCATTGCCTTATATGGAAACACTTCCTTTATGGTGGCCATGGCCATCCTGGTCTTCCTGCTCATTGGTAAGTGCGTGCATATGTTCACGACAATACAGTAGAACCTCTAAAGCCGCAGTGTCTGAACTTTTTCCAGCAATCCAAAGTAGGTCAGTATAAGCTAAGCTATCTGAACAAAACATGAGTTGGTGCAATTCAGAAAACGACTAAACTTTCCGGAAGAATAAACCCACAAGTGACGAACCGTAGTGATACATAACGTTATACGAGATGTCATCGTTTTACTTTTTATTTGGCTTTTTGCAGCACTTAAGAACGCTCATTCAGTGTCGTAAAGACTTCTTGTTCGCAAAGATGAAGAGGTCCATAAATGGATGTTATGACAAAAAAAAAAAAAATGCGATTTTGGGAGGAATTGCGTGTGGTCGTGAGTTCAAACCCAGTCATACCAAAGACTTTAAAAATGGGAACCATTACCTCCCTGCTTGGCACTCAGCATCAAGGGTTGGAATTTGGGGTTGAATCACCAAAAATGATTCCCGGAGCTCGGCCACCGCTGCTGCTCACTGCTCTCCTCACCTCCCAGGGGGTGATCAAGGCTTATGGGTCAAATGCAGAGAATAATTTCGCCACACCTAGTGTGTGTGTGACAATCATGGGTACTTTTAACTTTTTAAATGCTAAAATGCACAAGCCAAACTTAAATGTGAACAGTTATAATGCGTCAAGTACTAAGTCATATGACTATGACGCATACGCATATAAAATAAGGTATACAAAAAAAAAAAACTATACATGCTAACCGTTAGCATGTATCAAGTAGCAAGTTATATGACTGAGGTCCTCGGCTGCGAAATTGACAAAAAAAGTTAGCATGCCAATGTTATGTTAGAATGATAACATTATCATGCCAACAGTTAGCTTATTTCAAGTGCCAAATTTTATGACTCTGAGCTGTTCGCCTGCAAAATTTACTAAAAAACAAAGTTAGCATACTAATGTTATTACGCTAGAATACTAACAGTTAGCATGTGTTAAGTACCAAGTTTTAGGAATCTCAGGTGTTTGGCTGTAAACTTGGCACACTAGAATGCTAATTTAGGCATGCTAACAGTTAGCATGTGTCAAGAACCAAGTTAAATAACTCAGGTGTTGAACTGCACAATTGGCTAATAAAGTTAGCATGTCAATGTTATTACGTTAGAATGCTAACAAAATCATGCTAACAGTTAACATATGTCAAGTACCGAATTTTATAACTCTGAGGTCTTAGGCCGCAAAATTGGCAAAAAAAAAACAGGGTAGCATGCTAATGTTATTACGCTAGAATGTTAACATTATCATGTTAACAGTTAGCATGTGTCAATTACCAAGTTATATGTTATATGTGCAACCCTTTGAGACACTTGTGATTTAGGGCTATATAAATAAACATTGATTGATTGATTTGATTGATTGATATATGAATCTGAGGTGTTGGGCTGTAAAATTGGCTAAAATAAAATGCTAATGAAGTCATGCTAAAATGCTAATGTTAGCATGTGTCAAGTACCAAGTCATATGACTCTGAGCTGTGTTTTTGGCTGCTAAATTGGCCGAAAAAGTTAATGTGCTAACAATTGGCATGTATTTAGGACCAAGTTATGAGTCTGAGGCATTTGGCTGCAAAATTGGCTATAACATTAGCATGCTAATTAAGGTTAAACATTTAGCTTAGCATATAATAATTGACCTATATTGTATTGATTGATTGTATCTTTAATGTTTAAAGTGTATCAACGTGACCCCCACATCCTTCAATGTTTATTTACACCGCCCTCCCTGGAAAAAGTTTGGACACCCTTCTTTTAGAGGTTCCGCCGTGCTGAAATGGCCGCCCGCTCGGCATGGAATTGCATGCAATTGTGGCGTGGCGGTGATTATGTCACATGGCCGTGTTGTGGCAGATGCCTTCCGCGAGGTGAGGAAGTACAGCGTGACGGAGAAGGTGGACCTGAGCAACAATCCAACAGCCGTCGAGCACATTCACATGAAGCTCTTTCGAGCTCAAAGAAATCTTTACATCGCAGGATTCGCTCTCCTGCTCTGTCTGTGAGTACACACACACACACACACACACACACACACACACACACACACACACACACACACACACACACACACTATGTTTAACATGTTATCACTTTGTGGACATCTTAATAATAGATTAGATTTATACAACACGTTTTTTTTTGTCAAAATAAATCAATATATTAAGAATATACAGGAAATACTACTGGTAGTTAATTTGTTATTGTGTGAAAAAAATGGCCAATTATTTAATATACAATTCAAATAATTTATTATTTTATTTGTTGAATCCATCAGAATTGATAAAAAAAAAAATGAAATTATCAGACGGAAAAAAATCATGCCATAAATAGTAAAAAAAAAAACCTGTATTAATAAATATAGATATTAATATGTAATTGTAACAATTAGTTTCGTCCCAAACTGTAAATTTATTAAGAATATGTAGGAAATACTAGTTAATTTATTAACATGTGAAAATTAATACATTGTTAATTAATTTAAGATTGAAATTATATGTATTGTTGTTTCTTAATGGTAAATCTATTTTAATTGGTAATTTGTTTAAAAATGAAATTATTACACAAATAAAAATCATGCCATGAGTAGTTTAAAAAAGTAATATATTATTAAATATTTTCAATTATTTATTTATGTGACTATTTTTTTGTCAAAATTAAATCAATATACAAATATATAGGAAATACTAGTTAATTCATCAACATGGGAAAATCAATAAATTGTTAATTTAAGATTAATATTGTATTTAATTTTCTTAATGGTCTATCATAATCTATCATAATTGGTAATTCGTTTAAAAATTAAATTATTACACAAATAAAAATCATGCCATGAGTAGTTTAAAAAAGTAATATATTAATATTTTCAATTATTTAATTATATGACTTTTTTTTGGTCAAAATTAAATCAATATACAAATATATAGGAAATACTAGTTAATTCATCAACATGTGAAAATCAATAAATTGTTAATTAATTTAAGATTTAAATAATACATTGATATTGTATTTAATTTTCTTAATGGTACATCTATCATAATTGGTAATTCATTAAAAAAAATGTTGTTAAAAAATAAATTATTACAAAAATAAAAACATTGCCATGGGTAGTTTAAAAAAGTAATATATTTAGTGTTTTCAAATATTTAACTATGTGACAATTTTTTTGTCAAAATTAAATCAATATAGGAAATACTAGGTAATTTATTAACATGTGAAATTCAATAAATTGTTAATTTAAGATTGAAATAATGACATTGATATTGTATTTAATTTTCTTAATGGTACATCTATTGGTAATCTGTGAAAAAAAAAAAAAGTTGTTAAAAATTAAATTATTACACAAATAGAAATCATGCCATGAGTAGTTTCAAAAAGTAATTTATAATTGAAATTTTTTAATTGTGACAGTTTTTTGTTAAATTTAAATTAATAAAAATATATAGGAAATACTAGTTAATTTATTGACATGTGAAAAAGAATAAATTGTCAATTCATTTTCGGTTACATACAATATCAATATAATTCAATCGTAAATGAATGAATTGACTATGTATGGATTTTCACATGTTAATAAATTAAGTATTTTCTATATATTAATATATTGAATATATTTTTGACATAAAAATTGTTACACAACAATACATAACTTTTTTATATAACTATTTATGGCATGATTTATTTGTTTGTCAAAATGTTTACCAATTTAACTTTGTTTTTGCAAATGACTGATTCTGATAGCTTTAACATCAAGGAAGTGAGATACAATGTCAATTTATGTTCAATCAATTAGAATCTGTGGTTCATAAAAACAAATATGTTATTATCCAAATAATGCTACAAATGGTTTAAATATATATGTATGTTAATGAATATAAATATTTTAAATATTACATTATATGTACATTTTGGGGACGGCGTGGGGCTGTTGGGAGAGTGGCCGTGCCAGAAACCTGAGGGTTGCTGGTTCGATCCCCACCTTCTACCAACCTTGTCCGTTGTGTCCTTGAGCAAGACACTTCACCCTTGCTCCTGATGGGTCGTGGTTAGGGCCTTGCATGGCAGCTCCCGCCATCAGTGTGTGAATGTGTGTGTGAATGGGTGAATGTGGAAATAGTGTCAAAGTGCTTTGAGTACCTTGAAGTTAGAAAAGCGCTATACAAGTGTAACCCATTCATGTATATTAATGAATATAAATATTTTAAACATTACATTATATGTACATTTTAATATTTAATTTAATTACATTTATTTTAGTCTAAATGGTAGTTATTTCATGAAAAATAGAAATAATAAAATCATCCTTTCATGTTGGTTGTTGATGTAGGAAGAACAGCTGCCAGCAGGGGGCGACGTATACACACACACAGACACAGTAGTGACCAGTGGACTTCCATTTTGGTACGAGTTAGTGGAAGGTGTTGGCAGCTGATCGGTTATTTCCGGACGGTCTGTGACTCGCACGCCATATTTGGGCCACTGAGTCGCCTCCGCTTCAGTCGTCTCGTCTCTGCGCTCATGTGCCTGAACGCACCATTCATTCATTCATTAATGTTCCACCTCATCATTAAGGTACAAAACATGGCGACTCGCTTTCATTTCATGAATGACATTAACCCCGCCCACCTCGCGCTTACATCATCACCTGTCAACGCCACGCGCTCTCTCTCTCTCTCTATCTCTCTGTGTCTGTGTCTGTGTCTGTGTCTGTGTCTGTGTCTGTGTCTGTGTGTGTGTGTGTGTGTGTGTGTGTGTGTGTGTGTGTGTGTGTGTGTGTGTGTGTGTGTGTGTGTGTGTGTGTGTGTGTGTGTGTGTGTGTGTGTGTGCGCGCGCATTAATAATGTGAGAATATTATGTTTATAAAGTCAGGAAATATGTCCTTGGACACATGAGGACTTTGAATATGACCAATATATGATCCTGTAACTACCTGGTTTCAGATCGATATCTAAATGTGTGGTATCATCCAAAACTAATGTAAAGTATCAAACAGAAGATTAAGTGATTATTACATTTTAACAGAAGTGTAGATAGAACATGTTGAAACAGATATTAACAGTAAGTTAACAAGTAGATTAATAATCCATTTTTACAGTTTGTCCTTCATAATAAGAAAATAATAGAATAACAATGTTGCTGCATATGTCAGCAGACTAATTAGGAGCCTTTGTTTGTTTACTTACTACTAAAAGACAAGTTGTCTTGTGTGTTCACTATTTTATTTAAGGACTAAACTGCAATAATAATAATAATGTACCCTAATATTTTTTGTTAAAATAAAGCCAATAATGCCATTTTTTGTGGTCCCCTTTATTTAGAAAAGTACCAAAATACATTTTGGTACCGGGACAACCCTAAGGCCTACTATGCTACTGTATTTTAATTTTGGTCATTATGGTGGTACTTGGAGAGCCAAGTGTTTTCTGAGGTGATACTTGGTGATAAAAGTTAAAGAACCACTGCTCTAAACTCACTTTTTATTGTTAAAACCTCATCCAAGCTCACCTTTTACCTTAGAAACCTCATCCAAGCTCACCTTTTACCTTAAAAACCCCATCCAAGCTCACCTTTTACCTTATGAACCTCATCCAGGCGCACTTTTTACCTGAACCTCATCCAGGCACACTTTTTACCTTAAAAACCTCATCCAGGCTCACCTCTTACCTTAAAAACCTCATCCAGGCTCACCTTTTACCTTAAAAACCCCATCCAAGCTCACTTTTTACCTTAACCTCATCCAGGCGCACTTTTTACCTGAACCTCATCCAGGCGCACTTTTTACCTTAAAAACCTCATCCAGGCGCACTTTTTACCTTAAAAACCTCATCCAGGCGCACTTTTTACCTTAAAACCTCATCCAAGCTCACCTCTTACCTTAAAAACCTCATCCAGGCTCACCTTTTACCTTAAAAACCCCATCCAAGCTCACTTTTTACCTTAACCTCATCCAGGCGCACTTTTTACCTGAACCTCATCCAGGCGCACTTTTTAACTTAAAAACCTCATCCAGGCGCACTTTTTACCTTAAAAACCTCATCCAGGCGCACTTTTTACCTTAAAACCTCATCCAAGCTCACCTTTTACCTTAAAAACCCCATCCAAGCTCACCTTTTACCTTATGAACCTCATCCAGGCGCACTTTTTACCTTAAAAACCTCATCCAGGCTCACCTCTTACCTTAAAAACCTCATCCAGGCTCACCTTTTACCTTAAAAACCCCATCCAAGCTCACTTTTTACCTTAACCTCATCCAGGCGCACTTTTTACCTGAACTTCATCCAGGCGCACTTTTTACCTTAAAAACCTCATCCAGGCTCACCTTGTACCTTTTAAAAACCTCATCCAGGCTCACCTTGTACCTTTTAAAAACCTCATGCAGGCTCACCTTGTACCTTAAAAACTCACCCAAATTCACTTTTTAACTGTCAAAGCCTCCATCCAAACTCTTACAATTCAGTCCAAACCTGTTTGAAACGCACTTCAAACTAAGTCTAAGGGTTGTTGATGATTGTGCGTGTGTACGTGCAGGTTGTTGATGATTGTGCGTGTGTACGTGCAGGTTGTTGATGATGATTGTGCGTGTGTACATGCAGGTTGTTGACGATGATTGTGCGTGTGTACATGCAGGTTGTTGACGATGATTGTGCGTGTGTACGTGCAGGTTGCTGCGTCGTCTGGCCACGCTTCTCTCCCAGCAGGCCTTGCTGATGGCGTCTAACGAGGCGTTCAAGAGGCAGGCGGAGGGCGCGAGCAAAGCCGCCAAAAGCTTCATGGAGGAGAACGAAGTGCTGCAGGGCGTAAGTCACTCCTCCCCTCACCAGCGGGGGGCGCTACACCCTATGGCTGCTGCTGCGTGACTAAATGGCTGAAGGACTATTTATTCACGTGTACTCTATTTATTTTTAAATGAGAGGACAGCGGCTGAATATTACATGACTACTATTTCTAATACTCATGTACACTTGCTTGTGTCAAGTCCATAAAGACCAGAATAGAAAGAACATTGGTCGGCCTTTTGTGGGCAGAGTCTTGGTGCATCAGTATGTGAAAGTAAGACGACGCCCTGTTTTTATTTTTTGTAAAAAAAATGTATGATGGACAGCTGACTGCATCAGTGGTCAGCTGCTGCACTCACTCACTGACTGCTGCCTTCACTGACCTCATCACAGTCAGGACACCTGACTACTCACTCCACAGAGACTGTGTGTGTAGGTGGAACAGGTGTGAATTCTAAACGCTCCACCACCACACAGCTGTCTGTTTGTGTGTGTTCTTGTATTTCTACCTTTCTTGAGACACCAACTCGGAAAAGTGCCTTCCATAAGGGGACCGGTGAACAAGTTAGGACCGAAATCATTGTCCCAATACGGAAAACCGTTGCATCTAGTAGAGAGCCAAATACTAGAGTCCGTGAACTTTGCTCTAAAGTCAGGATTTTTGGTTGATTAATGTGCATACAAAAGTAAACATTGACAGGTGCAAAGGCAGCAGTATATGATAAAACAAGCTAAAGAAGGACTTCCCTAATGATCCCCCCCAAAAACAGCCAGCTGAACAGCTCATTTTACCACTTCCGGCGCTGATGTAAGACAACCCGCGTCCCATATGTGACCATAGGATGAACAAATACACTACTCTACTAAGACTATAGTGGCCATTAACACTTAACTTCTACAACTGGGTTGCCCAAAGTGCGGCACAGGGGCCATCTGTGGTCCGTGACTCCTTTGTCATCGGCCTTAAGCACATTACAAAAAAAAAAATAGAGATCTCATTTGCATTGGTGACGGAGACCCTATTGGTGACATATCACTCGTCTTCACCTCTGTCTTCTTGGTCTTGTTAGAAACTACGAGACGCCGGCGTTGAGGTGCCCGAGGCGGGCAAAAAGGGAGGCGGAGTCCAGGAAGAGAACAAGACTCTAAAGGGGGAAGTGAAGTCTTTGAAGGAGGAACTGGAAGCCACCCAGAAAGGTGTGTGTGTGTGTGTGTGTGTGTGTGTGTGTGTGTGTGTGTGTGTGTGTGTGTGTGTGTGTGTGTGTGTGTGTGTGTGTGTGTGTGTGTGTGTGTGTGTGTGTGTGTGTGTGTGTGTGTGTGTGTGTGTGTGTGTGTGTGTGTGTGTGTGTGTGTGTGTGTGTGTGTGTGTGTGTGTGTGTGTGTGTGTGTGTGTGTGTGTGTGTGTGTGTGTGTGTGTGTGTGTGTGTGTGTGTGGAAGGAAGCCGTTGCTAACTGGCTAGCTTTGGCTTTGAAGCTTATTGTGTGTGTGTGTGTGTGTGTGTGTGTGTGTAGCGCTGCACAAGTCGGATGGTGACGTTCGTGCCATGAAAAAGCAAGCTGGAAACTTAACGGTGGAATACGACAGACTACTGGACGAACACAGCAAACTGCTGGTAAAACAAACACACACTCACACTTCCTGTCTGGCTGCAAGCTTCCCTCCAGCCTGCAGGAGGCGCTCACCACGTCGGTTTTTGTCCCTCACAGGCCAGCGGCGACAAAAAGTCAGACTGAGGAGGACGACGAAGGTCTGCATCCTGTTGACGCCGTCCTCATCGTCGTGGCCCTCTGCGGTGTGTGTGTGTGTGATGTCACTTCCTGTCGGCTCGCTTCCATCTTTAAAGACGGTTTGTTTCCCACTGAGGAATCTTTTCAAAGTAAGACTTCGAGCCACAAGTTGACTCTCTCAGCTCTCATGTAGTTTAGCATCACTCGTTAGCATGGCGGGCTTATGTTGTTTATTCACGTTGTTATGGAAACGGCAAACACAGCACGCTGTCAATAAACCACCTATTGCAAACCCGGTGTGTGTGAGTTGTGAACATGCAGTCTCCTATGTGCATGCTCGCAATGCAACTCCTGCAGGGGGGCGATGAAAGGCAGCTGTTTGCTTATTTTAGCAGACCCCCCCGCCCTGGTACCCTCCCACTCCCACTCAGATCTAGTTTCTGTGAGGACGTCAAAGTGCTGAATCGTTTATTCTGTCGTCTCTTATATCAGACGCCGACTCCGCCACAGTTCCCACAGCGGGTGGGCGGGCCCACACTCACCCTGCGTTACTCCCATGATGCAATGTAACGCTTACTGCATAGCATGACGAACTCATGTCATGTAACATGTGCTATGTTACCCGACAAGGTTTGTCACTAGTGCCAACCTGTAACGTTACATAGCGAGGAAATATGACTTCTGTTAATGTATACTAGGTCATATAACTACTGTCAGTGGCCGAGTGGTTAGAGTGTCCGCCCTGAGATCGGTAGGTCGTGAGTTCAAACCCCGGCCGAGTCATACCAAAGACTTTAAAAATGGGACCCATTACCTCCCTGCTTGGCACTCAGCATCAAGGGTTGGAATTGGGGGTTAAATCACAAAAAATAATTCCCGGGCGCAGCCACCACTGCTGCTCACTGCTCCACTCACCTCCCAGGGGGTGAACAAGGGGATGGGTCAAATGCAGAGGACAAATTTCACCACACCTAGTGTGTGTGTGTGAGACAATCATTGGTACTTTAACTTTAACTACCTGAGGTGACATGTGTACACTGTTAAGTGCGCTAATGTGTTACAGGGGAAAATGCATTGTTACATGAAACAATACCTTGTATACAGTGGTACACAAGTTATGGTAATGCTGTCTAAGGTGATGTAACGTCTACTGTTACATGAACCTAATATGATACATGTAACACAGTACAAGGTACATAGTTTCATCAGGTAATGTAACGTGTATACAAGCGGTACATGAGTTACTGTAATGTATATTGTGCTTTATGAGGTCATGTAACATGTGAATTATATTTACGTGTACTGGTACATGAAGTAACGTAATATGAAACAATGTACATTGTACTGTGTTACATCAGGTAATGTATCAGGAACTGTGTTACATGGAACAATGTAAGTTGTATACAGCGGTACAGGAGTTAATATAACGTACATAGGGTTTTATGAGGTCATGTAACGTGTACTGTTGCAAGAATTGACATAAAAGAAGCAATGTAACTTGTATACAGTGGTACACAAGTTATGGTAATGTACACTGCTACATAAAGTAATGCACTAATACATGAAGTAACGTAATATGATACATGACGCAAAGTATCTTGTACTGTGTTACATCAGTTAATGTACGTGTACTGTTGCATGAATCAGTGTAACTTATATAGGGCAGTACCTGAGTTAATGTAATGTATTCTGTGTTTCATGAGATCATGTAACATGTACTGTGACATGTAGTAACGTGTTATATGAATTAACATATGACGCATGCATGGTAATGTACCTAGTACTTTTACATCCAGTAATGTAACATGTACTGTTACATAAATCAATGTAACTTAGACAGTGGTACATAAGTTAAAGTAATGTATTGTATGTTTCATTAGATCAAGTAACGTGCACTGTTGTATGAAGTAACGTGTACCGTTACATGAAGTAACGTAATAGGATTCATGATGTAATGAATCTTGGTACTGTTACATCAGGTAATGCAACGCGCGCTGTTACATGAAGCATTGTAACGTGTACACAGTGGCACATGTTAATGTATACTGTGTTACAAGAGGTCATGTAAATGGTGTACTGTTGCATTAAGTACTTTTAACTGTTAAATCAATTTATGTCTTACTGTTACATGAATCAACGTAATATGATACATAAAGCAATGTAGCTTGAACTGTTATGTCAGGTAATGTAAAGTATACTATGTTACATGCAGCAATGTACCTTATACAGTGGTACATGAGTTATTGTAATGTACACTGTGATTCATGAAATCAGATCGTCTAATGTTGCATGAAGTAACGTGTACTGATTCAGGTAATGTACTGTGTTATGTGAGGTAATGTAAAGTGTGCTGTGTTACGTAGGTAATGTAACGTGTGCGGTGTTACGTAGGTCATGTAACATTTACTGTTACGTGAGGTCATGTAACGTGTACTGTTACGTAAGGGCATGTAACGTGTACTGTGTTATGTAAGGGCATGTAACGTGTACTGTTACGTGAGGGCACGTAACGTCTACTATGTTACGTGAGGTAATGTAACGTCTACTGTGTTACGTGAGGTAATACTGTTACGTGAGGTAGTGTAACCTCTACTGTTACGTGAGGTAGTGTAACCTCTACTGTTACGTGAGGTAATGTAACGTCTCCTGTGTTACGTGAGGTAATGTAACGTCTACTGTGTTACGTGAGGTAATACTGTTACGTGAGGGAGTGTAACCTCTACTGTGTTACGTGAGGTAATGTAACGTCTACTGTGTTACGTGAGGTAATGTAACCTCTACTGTGTTACGTGAGGTAATGTAACATCTCCTGTGTTACGTGAGGTAATGTAACGTCTACTGTGTTACGTGAGGTAATACTGTTACGTGAGGTAGTGTAACCTCTACTGTGTTACGTGAGGTAATGTAACGTCTACTGTGTTACGTGAGGTAATGTAACCTCTACTGTGTTACGTGAGGTAATGTAACGTCTACTGTGTTACGTGAGGTAATACTGTTACGTGAGGTAGTGTAACCTCTACTGTGTTACGTGAGGTAATGTAACGTCTACTGTGTTACGTGAGGTAATGTAACCTCTACTGTGTTACGTGAGGTAATGTAACTTCTACTGTGTTACGTGAGGTAATGTAACCTCTACTGTGTTACGTGAGGTAATGTAACCTCTACTGTGTTACGTGAGGTAATGTAACCTCTACTGTGTTACGTGAGGTAATGTAACCTTTACTGTGTTACGTGAGGTAATGTAACGTTTACTGTGTTACTTGAGGTAATGTAACGTTTACTGTGTTACTTGAGGTAATGTAACGTCTACTTTTACGTGAGGTAATGTAACGTCTCCTGTGTTACGTGACGTAATGTAACATCTACTGTGTTACGTGAGGTAATGTAACGTCTACTGTGTCACGTGAGGTAATACTGTGTCACGTGAGGTAATACTGTGTTACGTGAGGTAATGTATCCTCTACTTTGTTACGTGAGGTAATGTAACCTCTACTGTGTTACGTGAGGTAATGTAACCTCTACTGTGTTATGTGAGGTAATGTAACATCTACTGTGTTACGTGAGGTAATATAACCTCTACTGTGTTACGTGAGGTAATGTAACGTTTACTGTGTTACTTGAGGTAATGTAACGTCTACTTTTACGTGAGGTAATGCAACGTCTCCTGTGTTACGTGAGGTAATGTAACATCTACTGTGTTACGTGAGGTAATGTAACGTCTACTGTGTTAAGTGAGGTAATACTGTGTCACATGAGGTAATACTGTGTTACGTGAGGTAATGTAACGTCTAATGTGTTACTACGTGAGGTAATGTAACGTCTACTGTGTTACGTGAGGTAATGTAACGTCTACTGTTACGTGAGGTAATGTAACGTCTACTGTGTTACGTGAGGTAATACTGTGTCACGTGAGGTAATACTGTGTTACGTGAGGTAATACTGTGTCACGTGAGGTAATACTGTGTTACGTGAGGTAATGTAACGTCTACTGTGTTACCCGACTTAATGTATGACATCACAATGTTTGTGATTCCTCCGGGATTAGTTGGCTTCAGCTCAGCAATTCTTTAGTTCATTCATGTTTGTGAGTTGGAGACAGTAACCATGGCGACAAGATGTCAGGTTAGTTTTATTGCTGTCATTTGGTTAGCAGGCAATGGTCACATGACTTGGACATCATCTCAGTGCAATGAGCGACCGTGTTTACGTTCCTAATGGCAAAGACAAAGCAGCCATGTTGGCTACTTATGTGTGGCAATGTTGGATCAAAGATTGTCTCCGGAGAGGAGACGCTCTGCTCGGACGTAAACAACAAAAAAGTGCAGTAAGACTAAAATGTTTTTTCACCCACAAAAAAAATCTCATGAATATTCATGTTCAAATCAGTCATTTAACAAAACATTTAGTTGATATTAGTCTTGCCTCGAAGGTTTAAAATTAACAAAATAAATGTCTAATCATTATTTATTTTTAATGAAACTTCACTTCCTGCTTGCCATTCATCATAACACTCTTTCACAATAAAGTGACACAAGCGATTGTTATTTACAACTTTTTCACATTTCAAAGCTGGTAGAACAAAAAAAACCTGATGTCTGGTCTACAAACTACGGCGCTGAATGTCTTTGGGTGGCCACTTTTCAATCTCGAAGGCGACGACGGCTCAGCTGATTGGCTCCTTGCCAGGAAGTGGATCCCGCATTGACCATATTTGGTGAGACTTCGGAGTTTTGCTAACACTACAAGTTTTCAGCACTTTGATCGTTAAAAAAAAAATCCCTTTTGTCACCCGTAGAGGGCCAGGACAGACTTCACAGCTGCCAAAATAAAAGCCCCGGCCACTGCTGCTTATTCACGGTGGCGACGTAGCCTCAAAACGGGTAAAGCTGAAACAAAGTTGCGAGGTAGCCGCGGCCGGGAGGCGGAGCTTGAGGAAGCCGTGAAGACCTACTGCATGAAAAACACTTCCTGTTTTGTAGCCACGCCGCTTTTTGGCTGCTATTAAGACAACAACGTAAGGCAACGCTTACGTCTTCTCGCGCCGGGATATGCCGAGGGGGAGGGGCCAGGGTAAGGACTCGCTTTGGCACTGTTGACCTGTCACAGGTCAAAGGTCAGGTGCGCGTCACAGTGTTTGATTTTGGCGGGTCGGACAGGAAGACGAGCGCGATAAAGTGCGAGTGATTCCGCTCCCGCGGGGTCACATGACGCTCTCGAAGATGATGACTTTGTTGTCGTCGTTGGCGGGCGAGTTAGGCGACTTGACGTCGGGCGCCATGTACTCCAGGTGGTGACTCCCCCACACCGGGGTGGTCAGGTGGGCCCAGCGCTGCAACACACATGCACACAGGTGAGCGCGCTGACGGTCACATGACGAGGAAATGAGGTGTGACCTCTGACCTGTGCGAAGGAGCCCTTGGCGAAGAAGAGCTTGTAGACGAGACTGACGGGGATACACAACATGGACGACAGCGCCAGACACCAGCCCACCACCTCCCCCCACCACGGGTACACGTAGGTGGTGTTGTACGTCAGAGCCTTGTAGTTGACCAGGTGGAACAGGAAGATACCCTGCACGCACACACACACACACACACTGTCAACTACGTGCACGTGTGTGTGACCAATATAGTACGTTAACATGAAAAGTACTTCATAACATTGCTGCGTGTGTAGTTTAGTGTAATACTGCGTGTGAAGTTGGGTGTAATACTGCGTGTGTGAGAAACACCCAACATGCAGGAGACATAAAAAGTACTTCATAACAGTAGTTTGGTGTGGTACTGTGTGTGTAGTACTGCGTGTGAAGTTGGGTGTAATTCTGTGTGTATAACTGCGTGTGTATTTGGGTGTAGTACTGCGTGTGTAGTTTAGTTTAATACGCGATTATTGCCAAACCACCCCACCCAAGAGGACATCTCCAACCCCATTTAATTGTGCTGAATATTTAGGGATCTTTAACAACTAGTCCTATTAAGAATTCTGATTTCTGGTGTCAAAACCAGTGACCGCTGCGAAAGGGCAGCTGACAACCTGGGAAAGACCTGGTGACGGCCTGAAGAGACTGCTGACAGGTGGGAACAGACCCCAACGGGGGTGGCATGGGTTAGCTACCCGTGCTGGCAGGACCCTTTCACTACACAGTCACCTGGATTCACCCAACAATTGCTACGGAAAGTTCAAAAGGAAAAACACCCCAAGAGTCTGCGAGAGCGGAGGCGGAAGATGACTCACCGGTAGACCACACGGTAACAGACCCTGGAACGGAAACGACAACTAGTCAAATGATCAGCACAATAGTTGACGGAGTAACCGCACTGGCAGGACACAAGCTACAGAGCTGCATCTCTGGCTGGAAAAGGTTTACATCAGAGAAGGGTCTCAAGATCCACCAGGGCAGGAAAAAGTGCCTGAGAGAGCTTAGCGAGGGGACTCGCATTGACCACTACTTCCTCAGAGGTAGGGCAAATCAGTCGAGTGAAGCCCAGCGGCAGGATAGTCACCACAGTCCACAGGGTATCACAACGCCAGACGAAGCTCAATCAAGTACAGATCCACCAACGGACGTGAGTCCAGACCCCACTCAACCACACACAGCAGTAGAGAGGAAGATGAATGGACGGAAGCCTCAAATCTTGTGGCCTAAATCCTACCAGAAAAAGGAGTGGGAAACCACCGACACAGACCTTGTCCATCTTTTAGAAGGTCTGAAAGGGTGTGTGGAAAGAAAGCTGGACAAGATTGGAGAGATAATTTACAGCTATGGAGCGGAGAGATTTGGGGTGAAAAGTAAGAACCTTATGACACAGACAGAACCGTCAGCCCCTCTCAAGTCCAGGAGACAAGAGATTGAAAGACTTGTGAAAGAAAGAAGGGGCCTGAGAAAGCAGTGAAAAAAGGCCACAGAAGTGAAAAGGAAAGGACTTGAAGCACTACAGGGCAACATCAAGCATCGTCTTGCAACACTGCGAAGAGCAGAATGCCTGAGAAAGCAACATAAGAAGAAAGAGCGAACGAGGACTGCCTTCTCCAGAGATCCCTACAAGTTCGTCAAAGACCTCTTTGTCAAGGAGAAAACTGGGATCCTCAAAGTACCAATAAGGGAACTAGAGGAGCACCTGAGGAAGACCTACTCCGACAGCCAGAGGCATGTGCCAGCCAGCATTCCAGATGACATGCCACCAATTCAACGACCTGAGCACCAGTTTGAAACGAGGCCCCACATGGAGAGAAATTGAGAGCACTGTAAAGCGGGCAAGAACAGCCTCAGTCCCTGGACCTACCAGCGTTCCATATATGCTCCATAAGAACACTCCAGGCGTCTTGAAGTACCTCTGGAAGCTAATGAAAGTGGCATTGGAAAAAAGAATTATACCAGAGGCATGGCGAAGGGATACTGATTCCCAAAGAGAAGAATTTCTCAACCATCAACCAGTTCCGCCAGATCAGTCTTCTGAATGTGGAAGGAAAAATATTCTTCAGTGTTGTGGCCCAGAGGCTCTCAGTATTCTTGCTGAAGAACAACTATGTTGACACCTCAGTGCAGAAGGCAGGGATAGGTGGTTTCTCAGGATGCCTGGGACACACAAATGTCATCTGGCACCAGATACAGACGGCCAAGAAGGACAAGAAAGACTTGCATGTGGTTTTCTTAGATCTTGCCAATGCCTTCAGGTCAGTGCCTCATGAGATTCTATGGACAGCATTCAACTTCTTCCAAGTCCCTGAGGGTATCACAAGGATGGTCAAAGCCTACTTCCAGGACCTCCAGTTCTGCATCGCAGCACAGGCCAGTACAACTGCCTGGCAGCACCTCGAGATAGGCATTTATGGCGGGCTGCACCATCTCCCCACTGGCGTTTACCATGGCAATGGAGCTCATTATTCGAGCATCCCGATTGGTGGTTGGAGGGGAGCGGTTGAAGAGCGGGCTGTGTCTTCCTCCAATAAGGGCATAAATGTACGACATGACGACAATAACAAAAACAAACGCATGCACCAAATGCCTGCTGGATAAACTCCAGGGAAACATCAAATGGGCACGAATGGAGGTTAAACCAAGAAAATCCCGCAGTATCTCCATCATCCAGGGCCAGCTCACCAATGACAGGTTCCACATCAACAACGAGCCAATACCAACAGTTCTGGAAAAGCCCATCAAAAGCCTTGGCCCCTGGTACAGCGCAGAACTCAAAGACTCGAAGCAGGTGGACCAACTCAGGCAGGATACAATCAGCGACCTCAATCAGATCAATAACACCGCTCTCCCTGGGAAGCTGAAGCTATGGTGCTTTCAGTTTGGGCTGCTGCCCCGTCTCATGTGGCCAATTTCCATCTATGAGGTCGCTGTATCCCATGCCAATCGTCTGGAGATGCTGGTGAATGCACAAGTGAGGAAATAGTTTGGACTGCCGAGATGTCTTAGCAGCGTAGGCCTGTATGGCAACGGAGCCCTATCCCTACCGCTCTCAAGCGTGGTGGAGGAGTACAAATGTTCCAAATCAAGGCTGGAAATAACTCTCACAGAATCCCGGGACCCATTCGTCAGAGGTGCTGCTCCAACCCTAGCGGCAGGGAGAAAATAGAATCCATCTGCAGCAGTTGCAGTGGCAAAGACTGCCCTCAGACACCGGGATATAGCAGGGCATGTCCAATATGGCAAAGGGGGCCTTGGTTTGGAAGCAACAACACCCGCGTGGCAAAAGGCAACTGCAACCGAACGGCGGCACATGGTGGTGGAGGAAGTGCGCCACCAGGAGGAAGCAGCCAGGTGTGCCAAGGCAGTCTCCCAAGCCCAGCAGGGCCGCTGGATGAGGTGGGAGGGCGTGGAGAGGAGAAAAATCCCGTGGAACGAAATATGGAGTCTAAGACTAAGTTTCATCATTAAAGCCACATAGGATGTCATTGTGGCTTGTGCAGCCCTTTGAGACACTTGTGATTTAGGGCTATATAAATAAACATTGATTGATTGATTGATGTCCTGCCCTCTCCAACCAACCTACATCTCTGGTACGGAGAGGACCCAGCCTGTCTCCAGTGAACAGCCCCAGCAACACTCAAACACATCTTGGTAGGTTGCAAGACCAGTCTGACTCAAGGGAGATACACCTGGCGCCACAACCAGGTACTGAAGTGCTTGGCTGCCGAACTTGAGAATAAGAGAGTGCCATGCTTCTAAATGCTCAGGCTACCTTCCCATGCAAAACAACTTTCATCCGGGAAGGGGAGAAACGGCGGACCAAGCCATCACCTCCGACTTAGGCCCACTGAATGCAGCCCGAGATTGGGAAATGTGGGTACACCTCAACCAGAGGCTTATCTTCCCGCCCGAAATTGCAGTGACCAGCCTGCGCCCAGATCCGGTCCTCTGGTCCATGTCCTGCCGCCGTGTCTTCATCGTTGAGCTAACGGTCCCATGGGAGGACACTGTCGATGAAGCATTCGAACGGAAGAGGCTGCGATATGCCAACTTGGCAGCTGAAGCAGAGGCACGGGGCTGGAACGTGAAGGTGTAGGCTGTAGAGGCTTTGTAGCCAGTTCCACCACAAGACTCCTGAAAGAAGTAGGAATCAGAGGACAGGCCCAACGTAAGGCTATTAAAGAACTTTCCACCGCAGCAGAACGGAGCAGTCACTGGCTGTGGCTGAAGCGCAGGGATGCAGCATGGGCTGCCAAATAACCACGTGGTGCCACCATGCGACACACACCCAGGTCTGATCAGCCTGTGGTGGGCCAACCTCTGTAGAGGGTGTCTTGTGATAAATGGCCGAAACACCCAATGATGTCGGGGAACACAACTGAAGATGTGTTGTACTGGTGGCACCACGTGATTATTGCCAAACTCCACCCCACCCAAGAGGACATCTACAACCCCATTTAATTGTTGTGCTGAATATTTAGGGATCTTTAACAACTAGTCCTATTAAGAATCCTGCGTGTGAAGTTGGGTGTATAACTGCGTGTGGCGTTGTGTGTAGTTCAGTGTATAACTGCGTGT
The DNA here is from genome assembly GCF_033978685.3 of Nerophis lumbriciformis. NCBI lineage: Eukaryota > Metazoa > Chordata > Actinopteri > Syngnathiformes > Syngnathidae > Nerophis > Nerophis lumbriciformis. The sequence goes on along the minus strand of NC_084570.2, from coordinate 42,252,990 downwards.
GTATTTGGGTGTAGTACTGCGTTTGAAGTTGGGTATATAACTGTGTGTGTGTGTGTGTGTGTGTGTGTGTGTGTGTGTGTGTGTGTGTGTGTGTGTGAGAGAGAGGAACACCCACCATGCAGGGGACATAAAAAGTACTTTATAACAGAACTTTGGTGTAGTACCGTGTGCGTAGTTGAGTGTAGTACTGTGTTGGTGTAGTAGTGCGCTTGAAGTTGGGAGTAGTACTGTGTGTGTGTGTGTGTGTGTGTGTGTGTGTGTGTGTGTGTGTGTGTGTGTGTGAGAGAGAGAGAGAGGCACTATGCTGAAGACATAAAAAGTACTTCATTAGAAGTAGTTGAGTGTAGTACTGCGTGTGGAACAGTGTGTTTGTAATTAGTTGTAGTACCGTGTGTGTAGTACTGTGTGTGTGTGTGTAGTACTGTTTGAAGTTGTGTGTACAAACCCTGTTTCCATATGAGTTGGGAAATTGTGTTAGATGTAAATATAAACGGAATACAATGATTTGCAAATCATTTTCAACCCTTATTCAGTTGAATATGCTACAAAAACAACATATTTGATGTTCGAACTGATAAACTTTTTTTTTGTTGCAAATAATCATTAACTTTAGAATTTGATGCCAGCAACACGGGACAAAGAAGTTGGGAAAGGTGACAATAAATACTGATAAAGTTGAGGAATGCTCATCAAACACTTATTTGGAACATCCCACAGGTGTACAGGCTAATTGGGAACAGGTGGGTGCCATGATTGGGTATAAAAACAGCTTCCCAAAAAATGCTCAGTCTTTCACAAGAAAGGATGGGGCGAGGTACACACCTTTGTCCACAACTGCGTGAGCAAATAGTCAAACAATTTAAGAACAACGTTTCTCAAAGTGCAATTGCAAGAAATTTAGGGATTTCAACATCTACGGTCCATAATATCATCAAAAGGTTCAGAAAATCTGGAGAAATCACTGCACGTAAGCGGCATGGCCGGAAACCAACATTGAATGACCATGACCTTTGATCCCTCAGACGGCACTGTATCAAAAACCGACATCAATCTCTAAATGATATCACCACATGGGCTCAGGAACACTTCAGAAAACCACTGTCACTAAATACAGTTCGTCACTACATCTGTAAGTGCAAGTTAAAACTCTACTATGCAAAGCGAAAGCCATTTATCAACAACATCCAGAAACGCCACCGGCTTCTCTGGGCCCGATATCATCTAAGATGGACTCATGCAAAGTGGAAAAGTGTTCTGTGGTCTGACGAGTCCACATTTCAAATTGTTTTTGGAAATATTCGACATTGTGTCATCCGGACCAAAGGGGAAGCGAACCATCCAGACTGTTATCGACGCAAAGTTCAAAAGCCAGCATCTGTGATGGTATGGGGGTGCATTAGTGCCCAAGGCATGGGTAACTTACACATCTGTGAAGGCACCATTAATGCTGAAAGGTACATACAGGTTTTGGAACAACATATGCTGCCATCTAAGCGCCGTCTTTTTCATGGACGCCCCTGCTTATTTCAGCAAGACAATGCCAAGCCACATTCAGCACGTGTTACAACAGCGTGGCTTTGTAAAAAAAAGAGTGCGGATACTTTCCTGGCCCGTCTGCAGTCCAGACCTGTCTCCCATCAAAAATGTGTGGCGCATTATGAAGCGTAAAATACAACAGCGGAGACCCCGGACTGTTGAACGACTGAAGCTCTACATAAAACAAGAATGGGAAAGAATTCCACTTCCAAAGCTTCAACAATTAGTTTCCTCAGTTCCCAATCGTTTGAGTGTTGTTAAAAGAAAAGGTGATGTAACACAGTGGTGAACATGCCCTTTCCCAACTACTTTGGCACGTGTTGCAGCCATGAAATTCTAAGTTAATTATTTGCAAAAAAAAAAAAGTTTGAGTTTGAACATCAAATATCTTGTCTTTGTAGTGCATTCAATTGAATATGGGTTGAAAATGATTTGTAAATCATTGTATTTCGTTTATATTTACATCTGACACAATTTCCCAACTCATATGGAAACGGGGTTTGTAGTACTGTGTGTGCGCGATACCCACAGAAGACAAGTACTTTATAAGAGTCGTTGTGTGTAGTACTCTGTGTGTACTGTGTAGTGGTGTGTGTGTGTGTGTGTGTGAGAGAGAGAGGCACCATGCAGAAGACATGAAAAGTACTTCATAAGAGTAGTAGTGTGTACTATGTAGTAGTGTGTGTAGTAGTGAGGCACCATGCAGACGCAGGGCGTGATGAAGGACCAGCACCACTTCATCCAAGGAAAAGGTCTGTAACCAATCATACGGGAGATGTCATCCATGAAGCGGTCAGCACCTGCCAAGTGATGATGTCATCGTTATTTCGTGTTTGGAGGGAAACTACAAAGATGTCACACACTTTATATGACTGGGCAATAGGATACATGTATGTACACTATATGTACTATAATATATATACTATATAAAGTTCACTGTACTATATACACTACACTATACTATATACAGTATACTATGTATGCTATAGTATAAACACTACACTACTATGTACACTGTACTATATACTGTGTACACCATACTGTATACACTACACTTTATGTACACTGTACTATATACTATGTATACTATATATATACACTATCTATACTATATACACTATTCTGTATACTATATAAACTATACTATAAATACTACACTATAATATACACTACACTATATATATACACTACACCATACTATCAATACTACACTATACTTTAAATACTATATATACTACACTGTACTATATATACACACTACACTGTTATATATACTACACTACTGCACTATTTATACTATATACACTACACTATACTATTTATACTATACTGTTTATACTATACTATTTACACTACACTATTTATACTATACTATTTATATTCGTATATGTACTACATTGTACTATTTATACTCCACTACACTGTTTATACTACACTATTTAAATTACCCTACGTTATACTATACTATTTATAGAACACTACTATTTATACTGCGCTACATTGTATTAGTTATACTATACCATACTACACTATACGATATTGTACTACGTTACACTTTACCATAATATACTACATTACATTAAACTTTAATATACTACACTATACTGTACCACACTAGACTATACCATAACATACAATACTATACTACATGACACTATACTATTCTATGTTTACTATATGATACTACACTAACACCCTACCATACTACATGGACCGCACTATACTACATCACACCACATTTTAATATATTACAGTACACTATACTATGCTGCACTATTTAACACTACACCGCTCTATAATACATTACTCAACTTTATACTATGGTACATTTTTCCATATTACATCAAAGTACAATCCACTGCACGATACTACACACACACTACACTATATTACTAAATACTACACCAATTTATATGACACTGTACTATAGTACACTACATGCTGTACTTAACTGCCCTAAACTACACTACACTACAGTACAATACACTATATTATACCACTTTATACTACACTGTACTATAGTACACTACACGCTGTACTTGACTGCCCTGAACTACACTACACTATACTATACTACAGTACAATACACTATACTACACAAATTTTTACTACACCGTAGTATAGTACACTACATGCTGTACTTGACTGCCTTAAACTACACTACACTATACTACAGTACAATACACTATTATACCACTTTATACTACACTGTACTATAGTATACGACACGCTGTACTTGACTGCCCTAAACTACACTATACTACAATACTACAGTACAATACACTACACTATACTATACCACTTAATACTACATTGTACTATAGTATACTACACGACACGCTATACTTGACTGCCCTAAACTACACTACACTATACCATACTATACTACAGTACAATACACTACAGTATATTATACCACTTTATACTACACTGTACTATAGTACACTACACGCTGTACTATAGTACACTACACGCTGTACTTGACTGCTCTAAACTACACTACACTACAATACTACAGCACAATACACTACACTATACTATACCACTTAATACTACACTGTACTATAGTACACTACACACTATACTTGATTGCCCTGAACTACACTACACTACAATACTACAGTACAATACACTACACTATACTATACCACTTAATGGTGCACTGTACTATAGTACACTACACACTATACTTGACTGCCCTAAACTACACTACACTATACCACTTAATAGTACACTGTACTAAAGTACATTACATGCTGTACTTGACTGCCTTAAATTACACTACACTATACATTACTACAGTAGAATACACTATACTATACTATACCACTTATTACTACACTCTACTATAGTACACTACATGCTGTACTTGACTGCCTTAAACTACACTATACTATACTACAGTACAATACACTATACTACACTACACTGTACTATAGTACACTACATGCTGTATTTGACTGCCCTAAACTACACTTCACTATACTACGGTACGGTACAGTACACTATACTACTTTTCTCCCACACTTTACAATACTACACTATAGTACAGTGTTTTTCAACCTTTTCTGAGCCAAGCCACATTTTTTTCATTGAAAAAATTCTGAGGCACACCACCAGCAGAAAACAATGAAACTCAGCAGTTGATATTGACAATAAAAAGTCGTCGGCGCAATTGTTGGATATGAACTCAAACCATAACCAAGCATGCATCAATATAGCTCTTGTCTCGTAGGTGTACTGTCACCACCTGTCACATCACTCCCTGACTTATTTGGACTTTTTTGCTGTTTTCCTGTGTGTAGTGTTTTAGTTCTTGTCTTGTGCTCCTATTTTGGTGGTTTTTCCTCTTTTGTTGGTATTTTCCTGTAGCAGTTTCATGTCTTCCTTCAACGCTATTCACCGCACCTGCTTTGTTTTCACAATCAAGACTATTTAAGTTGTTTTTATCCTTCTTTGTGGGGACATTGTTGATTGTCACGACATGTACGGACGTACTTTGTGGACGCCGTCTGCTCCACACACTGTAAGTCTTTGCTGTCGTCCAGCATTCTGTTTTTGTTTATTTTGCAGCCAGTTCAGTTTTAGTTTCGTTTTGCTTCAATGCCTTTTCTTAGCCGCACTTAGCGGCACTCGCCTTTAGTTTATTTTTGGTTTAAGTGTTAGATACCTTTTTACCTACAGGCTGCCTCCCGCATATTGTGATCACGACAAACTATGTTCCCGACATCTACAAAGCAATTAGCTACCTGCTGCCACCTACTGATATGGTATGGTATAACATGGTTACTCTGCCGAGCTCCAGACAGCACAGACACTCAACAACAACGGCACATTTGCGGATTATAATTACTGGTTTGCAAAAAATATTTTTAACCCAATTAGGTGAAATTACATGGCACCACGGCACACCAGACGGTATCCCGCGGCACAGTGGTTGAAAAACACTGCAGTATAGTACACTACATGCTGTACTCAGAGTTCGTACGGGTGCTTAAAAACCTTGAAAATGCTTGGATTTTAATGTTGTGTTTTCAAGGTTGGAAAAATGCTTGAATTTTGGGAGAAGTGCTTGGAAATGTTCATCCTATTTCTCGAACGAGAAATAGGATGAACATTTCCCAGCACTTTTTGTGTTTTTATACGCATTGAAATCAGAAAGGACGCGCATTTCCGTAAGTCTGCGTGACCCGGGAGTTTCTTTTGTTTTTTTTACCAACACTGCCTTCTTCGGATCAAAACTCCAGTTTGCTTGTTTTTTTTGTTTTTTTTTATGGCTTATTTTCTCTCTCTCTCTCTCTCTCTCTCTCTCTCTCTCTCTCTCTCTTCTCTTTCTCTTTCTCTTTCTCTCTCTGTCTCTCTCTCTCTCTCTCTCTCTCTCTAACATTCTTTGCAGGTCAACAAACGGGGCAAATATGTGCCTTTTGAAGTGTTATTGTGTGAGGAGTGTTTTCAAACAAAGTTTCTTGGAGAAGTGGCTGACAAGTTAGCAAGTGTCGCTCGCATCGCTGACGGCGACGACATCACCGTCGTTGTTTACTGAAGCAGAGATGCTGACTGTGCGTTATGGTAAACTTTTTATCCATAGACTTATCAGATTTCATTTTTAATCATCTATAGCAGGGGTGTCAAAAGTGCGGCCCGGAGGCCAATTGCGGCCCGCACCTAATGTTTTAAAGTCCCACGGCACATTCTGAAAATACTATTCAAATAAACAAAAACATAACAAAAGTGGAATAAAAAAGCTTACAGGGGAAATGTCATTAATAAAAAGTTGCAATGTTGACTAATAAAACAAAGCTTTTTTTTTTTTTTTTCTTTAAAACTGTCATGTCTGTGATCATGTTTTGTTTAGTTATGTTCTGCTTAGTTTTTGGACTCTTTTTAGTCCCTGTTTTCACTCCCTTGCCTTGTCACCATGACGACCATTAGTTTCACCTGTTTCACGTTTTGCACTCGCGCATCTGTTGTCAATCATGTCTGTATTATTTAAGCCGGTAGTTGCCAGGAAGTCAGCCTGGCGACATTGTCATTCATGCCTGTTCATAGTTTTCATGCTGATGTTAATTTCATGCTCCGCTCTTGCCACAGTCAGTGTTGTTTGTTTTATGTTCATAGTTTTGACTTTGTGTTAGTTTATTGTTTTCATAGCCAAGTTTGTACTTCCGCCTTGTGCGCTCTTTTTGTTCCTTTTTTATAGCAATATTAAATCATGTCTTTACCTTCACGCCATGTCCACTCCAACTTTACTTGCATCTCGGGAAAACAAACATCCCATAGTCCACGTCGTGACAAAAACTGTCATTGAGTGCCTTTAACCAGACTACAGTACTCTGCACGACACTAAGTTACATTTTACTGCAATATATTACTACTGTATACTCATACTACCCACACTTTGAATTGTACTAAATATTCTATAGTTTAATGACATTTTAGTCAGATAGAAATTGTTACTTGTCTAGGGGGCGTGGCTACCAGCACTGGGCGGAGCAACCAGCCACACCTGAATGAGTTAAGCAATCAGGCTTCCTCTGAAGCGCCGTTTGTGGTTTGGTGTTTTGTTTTGTACGCCGAAGCGTCTGCACCACCGCCTCCTTTCCCCAGGTGGCGCTGCACGTACCGTACACCCAGGACACCACCATGCACTCCCAGAAGGCCTGCCACAGCAGTGTCATGCCGCTCGCCGAGTAGTAGTCGAACAGCTGGAAGACGTACATTCCTCCCTGAAAGCGACAAGGTTTGATTCCCGCTGCACAGGCAAGGGCGTGGTGCGCGCCTGGCTCACCTGCGTCACCATGGAGAGGTCGATGACGAAGCACAGCAGACAGCACAGGGCCACGGCGATCTCCCTCTTGTAGCGATGCTCGTATTTCCCCGGGAAAAGATCCAGAATTCCCGTCACGAAACCTTCCACGCCGACGAACTGAACGCGCACACACGGGACACGTGTGACCCGTCTGACACGCTAACAATGACACGTGTACAGTTAGCATGATGCTAAGCTAAGCGTGTCACCTGACTGTCCAGGCCCAGCAGCAGCAGCATGAAGAAGAAAAGGCCCGCCCACAATGGCGCCACCGGCATCAGACTGACCGCCTTCGGGTACGCGATGAACGCCAGACCTGGACCTGGTGCACACACACACGCACGTCATATGACTCAGGTAAAGTGGGCGGGGCTACTACTACGACTCATGGTGCACAGAAAAAAGCGATTCACAACCGATTTGCGTCTCTAGATTGTCCTGATTCTAAACCGATTCATCATTTTCAAAAATGTATTCACATTTTTATTTTATTTCATAAAAACCTATTGTTAAAAATAGGTTTTTAGGCCATCTCCAAGCAACCAGAAGGAGTTTTTCTAACTTGTAACCTGTTTGAAAAGTGTCATTATAATTAGTATACCAAATAATACATTGGGAGACTCGGTTTGAATCAAGAATCAATTCTGAGTTGAACCCTCATCCCAGGAATCGGAATGAAATGGAATTGTCAGATGCCCAAATATTCACACTCCTAACTACTATTACTAGTACTACTACTACTACTACTAGTACTATTACTACTATGACTATTATTACTATTACTACTACTACTAGTAGTACTACTCATACTACGATTGCACAAAAAAGCGATTCACATTCAAATCGCGATTCTTATTCATCTTGATTCTAAAACGATTCATTATTTTCAAAGATCAAGTAAAAAAAAATATATATTTTAATGTATGTGTGTGTGTATATATATATATATATATATATATATATATATATATATAAATAGGGGCAGCGGGGTTTGTATGTTCATATGTATGTGTATATACACATATACAAACCCTGTTTCCATATGAGTTGGGATATTGTGTTAGATGTAAATATAAACGGAATACAATGATTTGCAAATCATTTTCAACCCATATTCAGTTGAATATGCTACAAAGACAACATGTTTGATGTTCTAACTGATAAACTTTTTTTTTTTTTGCAAATAATCATTAACTTTAGAATTTGATGCCAGCAACACCTGACAAAGAAGTTGGGAAAGGTGGCAATAAATACTGATAAAGTTGAGGAATGCTCATCAAACACTTATTTGGAACATCCCACAGGTGAACAGGCAAATTGGGAACAGGTGGGTGCCATGATTGGGTATAAAAATAGATTCCATGAAATGCTCAGTCATTCACAAACAAGGATGGGGTGAGGGTCACAACGGTCAACAAATGCGTGAGCAAATTGTTGAACAGTTTAAGAAAAACCTTTCTCAACCAGCTATTGCAAGGAATTTAGGGATTTCACCATCTACGGTCCGTAATATCATCAAAGGGTTCAGAGAATCTGGAGAAATCACTGCACGTAAGCAGCTAAGCCCGTGACCTTCGATCCCTCAGGCTGTACTGCATCAACAAGCGACATCATTGTGTAATGGATATCACCACATTGGCTCAGGAACACTTCAGAAACCCAATGTCAGTAACTACAGTTGGTTGCTACATCTGTAAGTGCACGTTAAAACTCCTATGCAAAGCGAAAACCATTTATCAACAACACCCAGAAACGCAGTCGGCTTCGCTGGGCCTGAGCTCATCTAAGATGGACTGATACAAAGTGGAAAAGTGTTCTGTGGTCTGACGAGTCCACATTTCAAATTGTTTTTGGAAACTGTGGACGTCGTGTCCTCCGGACCAAAGAGGAAAATAACCATTCGGATTGTTATAGGCGCAAAGTGTAAAAGGCAGCATCTGTGATGGTATGGGGGTGTATTAGTACCCAAGACATGGGTGACTTACACATCTGTGAAGGCACCATTAATGCTGAAAGGTACATACAGCTTTTGGAGCAACATATGTTGCCATCCAAGCAACGTTACCATGGACGCCCCTGCTTATTTCAGCAAGACAATGCCAAGCCAGGTGTTACATCAACATGGCTTCATAGTAAAAGAGTGCGGGTACTAGACTGGCCTGCCTGGAGTCCAGACCTGTCTCCCATTGAAAATGTGTGGCACATTATGAAGCCTAAAATACCACAACGGAGACCCCCGGACTGTTGAACAACTTAAGCTGTACATCAAGCAAGAATGGGAAAGAAATCCACCTGAGAAGCTTATAAAATGTGTCTCCTCAGTTCCCAAATGTAACGCAGGTGCCAAATGTATACCTTTTTGTATTTGACTCGTATGCTCTTGCTTACTAGTTACTCTTTGAGCGCTGTGCGTGCTTCCTGGTCACGTGACTGCCGCGGTCCAATTAGCTGGGCTTATAAGCCGGTAGCAGGAAGTTGCCAGCTGACAGATCGATTGTTTGCTCGAGGTAGGTTTTTAATCCTCGTTTTTACCTGGAATATTGTGCTAACTAAGTATAAACTAAAATGCCTAATTTGTAACTTTATAGAGCCGACTACCAGCGCCGGAGTTTTTTTTCTCTCTCTCATTAAGTTGTTGGTGAGTCCATATTTATGAACATAGCACAGTTAGCATTTATCCCTCTTCGATTGTTTTCATTGCAACAGTCTTTGTAGCATATTATCAATCGTCTGTATACAAGGTTTATGATTTAAACCTTTTGATAACTATTTGTGTGTTAAATGTACTTTTAAATGTGTTTTGATAATAAGCATGTTTAGTGCACTGATGCTGCTAATAGTTATTTTGACATTTTATTGCATATTGTGATTTTGATGTTATTGATTTATATTGTACAATATGGAGGAAGAAGATATGTTGTGTACACATGGATTTAAAAGAATGTTCCTGGCTCTTACACAGGCCAGGCTTTTCTTGTTTTGATGGCGAGCTAAAGAAAAGAGCATCTAGTCCAAGGAGTGTTCTTGGAGGATTCCAGCCAGAAACCTCACCACCTGTTCGGTTTGGGCGGGTAGGAGGCTCTCGAGCCGACCCTTTACGTTTTTTTTCCATCTTTAACCTGCAGTACACGAGCTGTACTGACATCCTTTTTTTTCTAAGAACTCTAAGTCTGAACTGAGATTTATTCAGATCCAGAAATATTGATTAATGAAATTTGAATTGTATGTATGTATATAGTCACTGTTGTCCCGATTTATTTCATGTTGAATGGCCATTCAACTTATTGTGTGTATATATCTGCTGTCCCTCACAAATTGTTTAAATACACGGTGTCAACCAAACTACAGTTTAAGCTCTGCCTTCTCTCTCCAAGTCGAAACCCTAGACTTCTGTTCTGAGCCCATAAAACCCCGTATATACAGTATTGCATTACATTTGTAGTACATATAGGTTACAAAATTAGTGGCGAGCTAGCCAGGAGCGAGAGCAGCTTAAGTTGTGTGTTTGTGTCTGTGTGTGGACAGAGTATAACTTTACAATGGACATAATTGAGAAACATGGCATAAATATACATAATGCAGTATTGATTGAGTGTGATACAAAGGCTGAAGAAAATGAAGAGGTCGTGGAATTTTTGTCTAAATACGGTTCGATTGGTCAGTGTGAGATTATTGATGATTGGGAATCTGAGTTTAGGCATAAGTGGGTTGTTGAGTATAATTTTACTGATGCTATTAACGCGCTGCGTCACATTTTGCCTTACACTTTTGTGAGTCGAAATGGTAAAATTTATGAAATATCCGAATTGTCCGCTGTTTGCGCTACTCACATAGAGAAACAGAAAACAAACGCATATTTATCTGATTTAAAAGAGTTAGCTAAGCTAACTGGTAAGGACTTTACGGAGGTCCTCAACGATGTGATGTCCCTGCTTGGTCACTCTGTTACGCAGCTTGGGCCAGTCCAAGCTAAAACTCTGCCAACTTCTACTGCCCAAGCAACACAGTCAACCCCCACTGCCACTACCGAGAGTCAGGAATTGCTCTCCGATCACACTGAACATAAACCCCAATCCCAAACCAGAACCTCTCTCCCAAATATTGCTGCACCTACCTTGAACCCACCAGAAGTCCAACGTTATGTGGTTGAGCACATCGTTAAAAACGAAGACAGCGCGATGCTTCATCTCTCCAGCCAGCGTCTCAGAGTATTTTCTGGGAGGTTGCCCCGGCCTCAGAATGAAACCGATTATGAAACATGGCGTGTTACTGTGGATTTACTGTTAAATGATTCCTCTGTTTCCGATTTGCAGCGATCGCGCAAAATCTTTGAGAGTCTTCTGCCTCCCGCTGCCGACATGGTCAAGCACTTGAAGCCTGAAACACGGCCTGCAGTCTATCTCCATATTCTGGATTCAGCATACGGCACTGTGCAAGACGGAGATGAGCTTTATGCTAAATTTATGGATACGTTCCAAGACGCAAATGAAAAGGCATCATCATACCTTCAGCGGCTGCAAGTTGCTCTCAATTTAGCTGTTAAGAGAGGGGGAGTTCCATACGAGGAGACCAATAAACACCTACTCAACCAGTTTTGTAGAGGCTGTTGGGACAATGTCTTAATCTCCGAGCTCCAACTCAGGCAACGTAAGCAAAATCCGCCATCCTTCGCTGAACTATTGCTGCTATTGCGCACAGAAGAGGACCGAGAAGCAGCTAAGACCCTTCGCATGAAGCAGCATCTCGGCCCATCCAAGACAAGAGCCGCAACTCAAGCACAATACGCTTATGCTGGTGGGGAAGATCATGAAAGTACAACACTGGAAAAACTTACAAAGCAACTGGCAGATATACAGAGACAATTGACAGCTTTGATCGCCGCCCAATCAGGAAAAAAACAAGCTGTACCAGCGAAGACACCATCGACTGGTGCTGGTTCCCCACATGCCAAATCTACTACTCGACACTACGGTTCTGCACAGTCTGGACCAAGACCCGGTTATTGCTACCAATGTGGTGAAGAGGGGCATATTAAAGCAACATGTGACAGTCCCCCAAATCCTGCTCTGGTCTCATTCAAGAAAAGACAACAGGCAGAGAAGCTGCAGAGATGGAAGAAGTCAAGCACAGGTCATTCTTTAAACTGACCCCAGTTCCTGTTACGGGACGAATTGGAACTGCTTTGGATCAAAAATGTCCCAAGAATCTTACAACTGTTACCTGCACTGAGCTTACTCCTTCTTCTCCAATCACAAAAACATGTCTACCGAAAGGGTTGATTGGATCGAAATGTACAAGTGAAGTCCGCATCGCTGGTCAAGTGTGCTCCTGTTTACTTGATACTGGATCCCAAGTTACAACTGTTCCTGTGGCAGTTTATAATAAATATTTTTCTCAAGAACCTTTGAAGTCTCTCTCTGACCTTCTGCAAGTTGAAGGGGCAGCCGGCCAAACTGTACCCTACCTGGGCTACATTGAAATGATAGTTACATTCCCCAAAGATTTTGTGGGTGCAGACACAGAAGTAGCAACACTAGCACTTGTGGTTCCGGATTCCCGTCCAGAGTTTCAATCACAAGTACTGATTGGTATGAATACCCTTGAGCCATTGTACGACCAATATGTGGAAAGAAATCAAGGCACTTTCCAGCCAGAGACACATGGATACAGAGCTGTCCTGCAACTGCTCCAACTGCGGCGCCAACAAACACAGTTGGGCAGCGAAGGTGTTTTGAGAGTTTCAAGTAAAGCATCAGTTACAATTCCCCCAGGCCACACGGTTGTGGTTGAGGGCTCCATCTATGGCAACACTCCAACTGCAGGCTGTTGTGTACTCATTGAACATCCCTCATCTCCAGTGGCTGGTGGACTCTGTGTGACAAGTTGTCTCATTACCATTGCAAAGAATACCCCCCATAAAGTTCCCGTCATTCTCAAAAATGAGTCAGAGCAAGAAGTGTCCATTCCATCTCAGAGCACCATTGCAAATCTCGTCATGGCACCTCAAATCTTGTCACATCAAACTTCTCTCTCATCCGAACCCATTGCAAGTTCTTCGCACCATCTGCATTTCGATTTTGTTGACTCACCCATCCCAGAGGAATGGAAAGACAGGATTATAAGCAAACTGAAAGAAATACCGGAGGTCTTCTCTTGTCACGATCTGGATTTTGGAAGAACTGGAAAAGTCAAACACCACATCAAACTGAATGACGAGACACCATTCAAGCAGCGCCCAAGGCCAATACATCCACAGGATATAGAGGCAGTTCGAGAACATCTGCGAGATCTTCTAAAAACGGGAGTAATCAGAGAGTCCGATTCTCCTTTTGCCTCGCCTATTGTAGTTGTGCGCAAGAAAAATGGTGATGTCCGTCTGTGTATTGACTACAGAAAGCTAAACCTCCAAACCATCAAAGACGCCTATGCCCTCCCCAACCTGGAGGAATCATTTTCAGCGTTGACTGGCTCAAGATGGTTTAGCGTGCTGGATCTCAAGTCTGGTTATTACCAGATTGAGATGAATGAAGCGGATAAAGCAAAAACTGCCTTTGTTACCCCGTTAGGATTCTGGGAGTTTAATCGCATGCCGCAAGGCGTTACCAATGCTCCCTCAACTTTTCAGCGCCTCATGGAAAAGTGCATGACAGATCTTCACTTGAAAGAAGTTCTTGTGTTCCTCGATGATTTGATTGTCTTTTCACAAACCCTGGAGGAGCATGAAAAGCGCCTGCTAAGAGTCCTTAACCGATTGAAGGAATATGGCCTCAAGTTATCACTGGAGAAGTGCAAATTCTTCCAAACCTCTGTACGGTACCTGGGTCATGTGGTGTCTGAGGAAGGGGTGAAGACTGATCCAGAGAAGATTTCTGCCTTAAAGACCTGGCCAATTCCACGCACCCCGAAGGAGCTAAAATCATTTTTAGGATTTGCTGGTTACTACCGAAGGTTCATCCGGGGATATTCCGCAGTAGCCAAGCCACTGAATGACTTGACAAGGGGCAATACACCACCCCGTAGGACTGGACAGAAAGGGTCCAATTTCAAGTCACACGGCTCGAAACATACACGTTTTGGAGGAAGGTGGTCGTCAGAATGTCAGAGTGCCTTTGAAACCTTGATTGAGCACCTAACTACTGCACCTGTTCTGGGGTTTGCAGACCCGAAGAAGCCATACATATTACATACAGATGCTAGTGCCATAGGTCTCGGTGCAGCTCTTTATCAAGAGCAAGATGGTCATTTGAGAGCCATCGCGTATGCTAGTCGTGGGTTATCCACAAGTGAGTCGCGATATCCTGCTCATAAACTCGAATTTCTAGCATTGAAATGGAGCATTACAGCCAAATTTCATGATTATCTGTATGGTGCTAATTTTGTTGTGGTTACAGACAACAACCCATTGACATACATCCTAACATCTGCTAAACTTGATGCTGCCAGTCACCGTTGGCTTGCTGCACTTTCAACATACACTTTCACGCTTCAGTATCGGACTGGCAAGCAAAACCTTGACGCTGATGCACTGTCACGCCGTTCCCATGATTCCTCTCTTGATACTTCCTCTGATATAGATCTCGTCCGTCAGTTCACCGATGGGCACAGCAGTGAACCAGGATATGAAATTTCCCCAGAAGTCGTCGCGGCCATTTGCCAAAGTCGTCTTGTGAAAAACTGCAAATCAACCAGTTCTACCGATTACCCTCCCATCACACTGGTTGAGTCCATGACCACCTCTGCCAAAGCCATCCCTGAGAGTTATCTGGACGAAAATCAGCATGGGTTGCTGGTTGTGCCAGCCTTGTCTATTGAGGAAATCAGGGAGAAACAGAGATCTGATCAATCCATCCGAGAGGTCATTCACCAGTTGGAAGCGGGAGAGCATGTACCCCCAACAGTGAGACACGAGCTTCCCGAATTGGCCTTGCTTCTTCGAGAATTGAACCGCCTGCAATTGGTGGATGGTGTCCTCTACAGAAGAAGGAAAGATGGAGATGAAGAACTTTTCCAGCTCATTTTACCTGAAGAGTTGAGGGCTTTGGTTATGAAAAGTCTTCATAATGACATGGGACACCTAGGTGTTGAGCGAACACTAGACCTCGTACGTTCTAGATTTTTTTGGCCACATATGTCAGTAGATGTTGCAACCAAAATCAGAACTTGCGACCGGTGTGTCCGACGAAAATCCCCACCAGAGAGAGCCGCACCCTTGGTTAATATCACCACCACTCGGCCACTTGAGTTGGTGTGTATGGATTTTCTATCTCTAGAACCTGACCAAAGTAACACCAAAGACATACTTGTTCTTACAGATCACTTTACTAAGTTTGCTGTGGCTCTACCTACCCCTAATCAAAAAGCACATACCGTTGCACGTTACTTATGGGACCACTTCATAGTTTACTACGGCATACCCGAGAAACTTCATACTGATCAGGGACCAGACTTTGAGTCTAAGCTCATAAAAGAACTCTGTGAGATTGCTGGTATTAAGAAGACAAGAACTACTCCATATCATCCACGAGGGAACCCGGTAGAGCGCTTTAACCGAACTCTATTAAGTATGCTTGGAACCTTGGAGCCCAAGCAGAAGAAGCGATGGAAAGAATATGTGAAACCACTTTGCCATGCGTACAATTGTACCAAGAATGATGTAACTGGCTATACACCCTATGAATTAATGTTCGGTCGCTCACCCCGCCTTCCAGTCGATCTTGCTTTTAGTCTTCCAGTCCGAGGAAAGCAGTCAAAGTCACATTCCCAGTATGTTGAGCATTTATGTTCCCGGCTCGAGCAAAGTTTCAAGCTTGCTGCTAGATATGCGCAGAAATCTGCAGAACACAATAAAAGAAGATTTGATAAACGAGTTACCCCATCTAGTTTGGACGTTGGTGGTCGTGTTTTAGTTCGCAATGTGAAACTGCGAGGAAAGCACAAACTTGAGGATAAGTGGGAGCGTGAGGTATATGTCGTTCTCAGCCGTGCTGGTGACCTTCCAGTATATACAGTGAGACTAGAAAGGGATGACAAGGCTCCAACTCGAACTCTCCACCGTGATCTTCTACTGCCCTGTGAGTCTCTTCCGAGTGATACTTGCCAAAAGTCTCCTGAGGCAACGCCTCCTCGCAGGCCAGTGACCAGAAGCCAGCAGCAAGAGACACCACTTAGTGAGAATCATGACAATTCTGAAGATGAAGATGATTGCCAATTACCTCTATTTGCAAACCTTTCACCTGGAACCTTAACTGTTGAAAAAAACATCCTACCATCACTTGACAATGCTCCAGAGTGTATACTTACTGAACCTGTGAAACCTTACTTACCTGATCTAGGGAAGTCCTCTGCCAATCCAGCCACATCGCCGCCTCCATCTGTGGGAGAAGATCATCAACACTTACCTGCATCCAATGAGCCTGTTATCTTTTCAGCTGAAGAACCTGAAATTGGAGAACAAGATAAAATGGATGGAGAAACGGAGAAGAGTGGCCAAGCAGAGACATCCCCAGAGTCTACCAACCCTGCCCTTACCCAATCGGTTATGTTTGACTCTGAGGTTCTTAATGCGCCTGATGTTGAACCTGATGCTATTCGTCGTTCTTCAAGACAGCGACAACCCCCTAAGCGATTTGGTTATTCCACGTTGGGTAATCCTTTTATTTCGGTTGTTCAGACGCTTTTCCATAGTCTAGGAGATGCCTATGGTGAAATACTTGGTACCACCCCTGCAGGGAACTCTAGCTTAGAACTACCCGTTCACATTATATAGTATGCACACGGAGGTGCACTATCTTAAGGGGGGAGGGTGTAACGCAGGTGCCAAATGTATACCTTTTTGTATTTGACTCGTATGCTCTTGCTTACTAGTTACTCTTTGAGCGCTGTGCGTGCTTCCTGGTCACGTGACTGCCGCGGTCCAATTAGCTGGGCTTATAAGCCGGTAGCAGGAAGTTGCCAGCTGACAGATCGATTGTTTGCTCGAGGTAGGTTTTTAATCCTCGTTTTTACCTGGAATATTGTGCTAACTAAGTATAAACTAAAATGCCTAATTTGTAACTTTATAGAGCCGACTACCAGCGCCGGAGTTTTTTTTCTCTCTCTCATTAAGTTGTTGGTGAGTCCATATTTATGAACATAGCACAGTTAGCATTTATCCCTCTTCGATTGTTTTCATTGCAACAGTCTTTGTAGCATATTATCAATCGTCTGTATACAAGGTTTATGATTTAAACCTTTTGATAACTATTTGTGTGTTAAATGTACTTTTAAATGTGTTTTGATAATAAGCATGTTTAGTGCACTGATGCTGCTAATAGTTATTTTGACATTTTATTGCATATTGTGATTTTGATGTTATTGATTTATATTGTACAATATGGAGGAAGAAGATATGTTGTGTACACATGGATTTAAAAGAATGTTCCTGGCTCTTACACAGGCCAGGCTTTTCTTGTTTTGATGGCGAGCTAAAGAAAAGAGCATCTAGTCCAAGGAGTGTTCTTGGAGGATTCCAGCCAGAAACCTCACCACCTGTTCGGTTTGGGCGGGTAGGAGGCTCTCGAGCCGACCCTTTACGTTTTTTTTCCATCTTTAACCTGCAGTACACGAGCTGTACTGACATCCTTTTTTTTCTAAGAACTCTAAGTCTGAACTGAGATTTATTCAGATCCAGAAATATTGATTAATGAAATTTGAATTGTATGTATGTATATAGTCACTGTTGTCCCGATTTATTTCATGTTGAATGGCCATTCAACTTATTGTGTGTATATATCTGCTGTCCCTCACAAATTGTTTAAATACACGGTGTCAACCAAACTACAGTTTAAGCTCTGCCTTCTCTCTCCAAGTCGAAACCCTAGACTTCTGTTCTGAGCCCATAAAACCCCGTATATACAGTATTGCATTACATTTGTAGTACATATAGGTTACACAAACGTTTACTGAGTGTTGTTAAAAGGAAGTGCCATGTAACACAGTGGTGAACATGCCCTTTCCCCAACTACTTTGGCACGTGTTGCAGCCATGAAATTCTAAGTTATCATTATTTGCAAAAAAAAAATAAAGTTTATGAGTTTGAACATCAAATATCTTGTCTTTGTAGTGCATTCAATTGAATATGGGTTGAAAAGGATTTGCAAATCATTGTATTCCGTTTATATTTACATCTAACACAATTTCCCAACTCATATGGAAACGGGGTTTGTATATTAACAGTATATATATATTTATGTGTATACACAGGTATATTTGTATGTATATATATGTTCATATGTATGTATACATGTATGTGTATATATGTATGTACATATGTGTATGTATGTATACATGTGTATATATACATTTATATATGTGTATATATATATTTATACGGATTGTGTATTTATATATATGTTTATATAGTTGTATGTGTATATATATATATATATATATATATATATATATATATATATATATATACACCGGTATATATATATATATATATATATATATATATATATATATATATATATATATTTTTTTTTTTTTTTTTTTTTTTTTTAATAAAGATACATTTAAAAAAAATATGTTTTAGGCCATCTCCAAGCAATCAAGTGTAATTATAATTATTCTAACAAATAATACATTGAGAGAATCGGTGTGAATCGAGACTTGATTCTGAATCGTATCGTCACAGGAGTGTGAATCCCCTAAAGAGTCTGATTCCTGGGGTGACTATTCGATTCATCTGTTGTCCATCACCATCATCATCATCATGATGCCATGGCTTCCTGCAGAGGAGAACGTCGCCGTGACGGCCGCTTTTGGCGACACAGCACGCCACTTTCCTTCAAATTAAAAGGCGGCCCAATTTGAGCTCACCTGACTCGGCGACCTGCGAGATGTCCACGCCCTGCTCGGCCGCCATGAACCCCAAGATAGAGAAGACCACGAAGCCGGCGAAGAAGCTTGTGCCGCTGTTGATCAGCGCCAGCACGAAGGCGTCTCTGACGAAGTGGGGGGAGGCGGGGACAGTGAGTCACATGACCTCTCAGCTGACGTGCGCACTTACTTATAGCAGTCGTTGTTGAAGCGGTTGTAGCTGCCCAGCGCCGTCAGCGCTCCCAGCCCGATGGCGTAGGAGAAGAACACCTGCGTGCCGGCGTCTATCCACACCTGCGGGGTCAGAGGTCACCGTTTACCAACAAGATGGCGCCACCCCCCACCATACCCCCCTTCTCACCTGAGCCTCCCCCAGTTTGGACCAATCGGGTTTGACGTAGTACATGATGCCGTCGTAGGCGCCAGGAAGCGTGACGCCACGGACCAGCAGGATGATCAGAACCACGTATGGAAACGTCGCTGTGAAGTACACAATCTGACACACACACACACACACACACACACACACACACACACACACACACACACACACACAGGGATCACATGTCAAATGTTCCAGAAAGGCATGAGAAAATAAAAGATGAGACGAACACAAATAGGAACCTGAGATCAACACACACAAACCGTTTCAAAATAAAAGCGTCTCATACTCCATACAGGAAGTGATTAACCCTTAATCTGCCTGATCACATGACCACTTTTTAGAAAAAGCGATTATTACTTGTGTGGCACAACCATCGACAACACACAAGTTGTCTTCGTCAGGACATTTTCGTTCACCCTGACTGTGTGTGTGTGTGTGTGTGTGTGTGTGTGTGTGTGTGTGTGTGTGTGTGTGTGTGTTATTGTATTTCTACCCTTATTGAGACATCAACAAGGAAAAGTAGCTTCCATATGAGGAGGTGTGAACAAGTTAGGACATAAATCATGGTCCCAATACGGAAAACCATTGCATCTAATAGAGAATGTCTCATTTGGTGGTGAAATCTATCAAAATGAGGGTGGTCCCAAAAAGGAGGGATTTTTCAAATTGACTGTGTGTCGCTTTTAAAAGTGCTCCGCCTCTGGCCAACATATGAAATAACAAGTGTGTGTAAAAAAAATTGAAGTGCTCCCCCTCTGGTCAACATATGTAATAACAAGTCTGTGTAAGAACTAAAAGCTTACCTTTTTAATATTTGCATAGTATGTATATATTATTGAAATCTTTATACATCTAGAAAGGGTGGTCCTAAAGAGGTAGGCATTTTTCGGAGGTCTCAAGAAGGTAACAAATACAAGAATGTGTGTGGGCAGAGTGGAAAATGCGACCTGCTGTTGAACACCATCAGGAGTGTTTGTGTTGATAGTGAAGATCCGTGAGAGTGCGCACGCACACACACACACACACACACAAAGGGGTGAGCGAGCTCCCTCCCATCGCCATTCAGAAACGACCACGATGACCTCTAGCCCAAATGTGTGATGTCATCTGTGATGGTCACATGACCTCTGTAACGACACACACACACACACACACACACACACACACACACACACACACATACACAAGCACGCGCTGCATCTCTGTCACGTCCTACTGCAGAATAAGTGACCCCTCCCCCCTCCATCAAGGACCAATCACTGCCTCACTGTACGGCTGCATCGCCATGGCAACGCTTAGTCTGCCACGTGACTTTGCGACTCGACTGTGTGTGCACGCACGCACGCACACACACACACCCACACACACACACACACACACACACACACACAGCTTTAAAGAGTCGTACGCTCACGTTAGCTTTAGCTTGTTTGCATTGACAGCTGACGGGTGACCTTTGACCTTTGGCTGTGCGCTGAGCACACACTGTGAGGACACTTTGACCTGGTCAGTGTCACATGACCTCATGTGGGGGAGGAGGAGTTGTTGTTAGTATGTTAACGATTTGTTGTTAGCGTGTTGTTATTAGCATGTTAACGTTCTGTTAGCATGTTGTTTTTAGCGTGATGTAGTTAGCATGTTGTTTTGTAGCATTGTGTTTGCGTGTTGTTTGTTAGCATGTTGTGTTAGCGTGTTGTTGTCAGCGTTCTGCTGTTAGCCGGTTCTTGTTAGCGTGTTGTAGTTAGCAAGTGGTTGCCCGCGTGTTGTTCTTAACGTTCTGTTTGCATGTACGTGTTGTTGTTAGCATTCTTTTGATAGCGTGCTGTTTGTGTGTTGGTGTTTCGTGTTGTTGATAGCGTGATGTTCTGTTGTTAGCATGTTGTTGTTAGAGTGTTGTTGTTAACATGTTGTTAGCGTGTCGTTGCTAACATTCTGTTGTTATCATCTTGTTGTTAGCATGTTGTTGTCAGAGTTCTGTTGTACGCATGTTGGTGTTTGTGTATTGTTGTTTGCGTGTTGTAGTTAGCATGTTGTTGTTAATATGTTGTTAGCGTGTTATTGTTAGCGTGTTGTTGTCAACATTCTGTTGTTATCATCTTGTTGTTAGCATGTTGTTGTCAGAGTTCTGTTGTACGCATGTTGGTGTTTGTGTGTTGTTGTTTGCGTGTTGTAGTTAGCATGTTGTTGTTAATATGTTGTTACCATGTTATTGTTAGCGTGTTGTTGTCAACATTCTGTTATCATCTTGTTGTTAGCATGTTGTTGTCAGAGTTCTGTTGTTAGCATGTTGGTGTTTGTGTGTTGTTTTTTTCGTGTTGTAGTTAGCATGTTGTTGTTAATATGTTGTTAGCGTGTTATTGTTAGCATGTTGTTGTGAGCGTTCTGTTGTCAGTGTATGTTGTCAACATGTTGTGAGCACATTGTTGTTAGCCTGTTGTTAACATGTTGTTTGTGTGTTGTTGCTAACATTCTGTTGTTATCATCTTGTTGTTGGCATATTGTTGTCAGAGTTCTGTTGTACGCATGTTGGTGTTTGTGTATTGTTGTTTGCGTGTTGTAGTTAGCATGTTGTTGTTAATATGTTGTTAGCGTGTTATTGTTAGCGTGTTGTTGTCAACATTCTGTTGTTATCATCTTGTTGTTAGCATTTTGTTGTCAGAGTTCTGTTGTTAGCATGTTGGTGTTTGTGTGTTGTTTTTTTAGTGTTGTAGTTAGCATGTTGTTGTTAATATGTTGTTAGCGTATTATTGTTAGCATGTTGTTGTCAGCGTTCTGTTGTCAATGTATGATGTCAACATGTTGTGAGCGCATTGTTGTTAGCCTGTTGTTGTTAACATGTTGTTGTTTGTGTGTTGTTAGCATGTTGTTGTTAACGTGTTGTAGTTAGCAGGTTGTTGTTAGCGTCTCGTTGTTTGTTTGTTGTTGTTAGCGTGTGGTTGTTAGCATAGCATGTTACCTTTCCCGTAGATTTGACGCCTTTCCACACACAGAAGTAGATGAGCAACCAGACGGCCATCAGACACAACAGCAGCTCCCAGTTGATTTCTCCCGGGTCATCTAAACCCGACGAGATTTTCAGAACCTTGTTCCTGCGCGCGCACACACGCACACACGCACACACACATGCACGCACGCACGCACGCACACACACACACACACACACACACACACACACACACACACACACACACACACACACACACACACACACACACACACACACACACACACACACACATAGCGTTAGTTATCTTAGTTTAGCATTTGGCTGATCTAAAAGAGATAATAACAGATAAATGTTTCTTATGAGGACTAGGGTTGCCAACTCCCTAAAAGGGACACCTTGCAGGGCTGCTCCACCTCGTGTCTTTTCTGCTGTGTGCAAGAAGATGTGTATCAGTGACGTGCGGTGAGGTTGATGGCTGGTGAGGCACTGACTTCATCACAGTCAGATTTACAAACATATGAACCCTAAAGAGTATCTTATTCACCATTTGATTGGCAGCAGTTAACGGGTTATGTTTAAAAGCTCATACCAGCATTCTTCCCTGCTTGGCACTCAGCATCAAGGCTTGGAATTGGGAGTTAAATCACCAACAATTATTCCCGGACGCGGCGCCGCTGCTGCCCACTGCTCCCCTCACCTCCCAGGGGGTGATCAAGGGGATGGGTCAAATGCAGAGGACAAATTTCACCACACCTAGTGTGTGTGTGTGACAATCATTGGTACTTTAACTTAACTTTAACTTTACACATACAAACTGTAGGACACAAAAAAGCACATTTGATGAAAAAAAACGTTATTATGGTCTTACCTTTACTTATAAGTGCGGGAACTGTGGTGTTCGTGTTGGAGGAGTTGTGAATGAATGAAATATGAAATCCGTGCTGCAGTCTGCAGGTGTACCTAATGTTGTGTCCCTGCAGTCGTTCACGGCTCCTGCGGCGCGAGTATTGTTGTTTTTGCACTTTTTGGCTTCTTGTTAAGTGACTTTTTTTGGGTGGATTCGGTCTTGCACGTGGAGGGTTTGGGTGTGGGCTTTGGTTGGTGTGGCGCTCCCGTCGGGAGGTGCATTCTGCGCGGGGGTGCATTAACCGGCACCAGGAGGCGGGATTACTGCGAGCCTCACACAGTGCGTCTTCGCAGCAGTTTTATGATTGCTCAGCACAAGAAATACGTTACACACATACAGTTGTTGACAAAATACACTGTACATTATATACCTCAGCTAATTAAACTATGGAAATGTATAATATAATTCATATAGCAAGACGGTCTCACTGCACAGCAGGCCAGCAGTTAGCCCAGTCATTGCGCAATCCATGTTGAGGCACAACTGAGTGACGTGCTGCTGATCACCGCACCGTCTCTTCTCAGTATTTGAACGGCAAATGTGAAAATTCAGCGATTTTGAATACAAATAATCTAAAACTGGCGAAGTTTAATGGAAAATAACGTTATAGTATCATCACTGGATACATATAACAATTTAATTATTTTTTTTTCTTTTTACATTTTTTTTCTTTCCAGGCCTCATCTGCCTCCAGTGACTGCACGTCACTGATTTGTAATATCCACAAAGGTAGGATGAGGCAACTGGACTCTTCTTGTTTGTGGAAGATGTTTCACATTCAACCTTTGTGCATGAAATCACTGATGATGACAATCTACACTCATCTCTGTCATGTTGGACTACAACATTAGTGAGTTAGTAGTAAACATGAAATACAACATGTAGTAGCACATTTAGTACAACATGTAGTATGTCCAGGACATATAGTAGAACATGTAGTAGTACAACATGTCGTAGTACAACATGCAGTACAACATGTCATACAACAGGACATGTACTACTACATGTCCTACTACATGTTGTACTAAACGTCCTACTACATGTTGTATGACTACATGTTGTACTACATGTTGTACTACATGTTGTACGAGATGTCCAACTACAGGTGTCCAACTACATGTTGTACAACATGTAGTAGGACATTTAGTACAACATGTAGTAATACAACATGTAGTAGGACATTTAGTACAACACACAGTAGGATATTTAGTACAACATGTAGTAGGACATGTAGTAATACATGTCCTACTACGTGTCCTACTACATGTCCTACAACGTGTCCTATTATGTGTCTTACTGCGTGTCCTACTACATGTTCTACTACATGTTCTACTATATGTCTTACTACATGTCCTACTACATGTTCTACTACGTGTCCTACTACATGTCCTACAACGTGTCCTATTATGTGTCTTACTGCGTGTCCTACTACATGTTCTACTACCGGTACATGTTCTACTATATGTCTTACTACATGTCCTACTACATGTTCTACTACATGTCCTACTTTTGTCCCACTACGTGTCCTACGACATGTCCTATTGCGTGTCATACTACATATCCCACTACATGTTTTACTACATGTCCTACTTATGTCCTACTACATGTCCTACTACGTGTCCTACTACATGTCCTACTACGTGTCCTACTACATGTCCTACTACATGTCCCACTACGTGTCATACTACATGTCCTACTACATTTCCTACTACATGGTCTACTATATGTCCTACTTATGTCCTACTACATGTCCTACTACATATCCCACTAAGTGTCATACTACATGTACTACTACATGTCCTACTACATGTCCTACTATGTGTCCTACTACACGTCCTACTACATGTCCTACTACGTGTCCTACTGTGTGTCCTACTACACGTCCGACTCCATGTCCTACTACGTGTCCTACTACGTGTCCTACTACACGTCCTACTACATGTCCTACTACATGTCCCACTACGTGTCATACTACATGTACTACTACATGTCCTACTACACGTCCTACTACATGTCATACTACATGTCCTACTATATGCCCTACTGCGTGTCCTACTACACATCCTACTACATGTCCTACTACATGTCCTACTACGTGTCCTACTACACGTCCTACTACATGTCATACTACAAGTCCTACTACCTGTCCTATTATGTGTCCCACTACGTGTCATACTACGTGTCCTGCTACACGTCCCACTACATTTCCTACTACATGTCCTACTACGTGTCCTACTGCATGTTCTACTACATGTCCTACTACGTGTCCTACTGCATGTTCTACTGCATTTTCTACTACATGTCATACTATGTGTCCTACTACATGTCCTGCTGCATGTTCTACTACATGTCATACTGTGTCCTACTACATGTCCTACTACATATCCTACTACTTGTCCTACTACACGTCCTACTACATGTCCTACTACGTGTCCTACTACACATCCTACTACATGTCATACTACGTGTCCTACTGCGTGTCCTACTACACGTCCTACTACATGTCCTACTACGTGTCCTATTACGTGTCTTACTACGTGTCTTACTACGTGTCCTACTACACGTCCTACTACATGTCCTACTACACATCCTACTACATGTCTTACTACATGTCATACTACACGTCCTACTACACGTCTTACTACATGTCCTATTATGTGTCCCACTACGTGTCCTACTACGTGTCCTACTGCAAGACCGCGCAAGCAGAACTCACTCCCAGAACTCGATGATGGGGGATCTGGCGTGGGCGAGGTCGGCGCAGGTCAGGTTGCCGTTGGCGAGGAGGGCGTGTGTGCGGTTGTCGGTGGCGTTGTTGCAGTGATGGAGGCTGAAGGCGTCCATGCAGGAGTTGGTGTTCCAGGCGTGGTCACAGGTGGACCAGGGCAGCTGGGTGCTGAAGGACTGGATGAGGTAGTAGAAGGCCCACGCCAGCACCATGATGTAATACGTGTTGCAGAAGAAGACGATCACCATCGACGCGTAGCCCAGTCCTGCGTGCACACGCCACAATTCAACTCCCTGATGGCGCCATGCGGACAGCAAGTCCCTGGGGGCGAGACCTACCTTTGAAGAGTGGCGCAATGTTCCACACGTTGATGCTTCCCGCCTTCATGAACTGACCCAAAGAGATTTCCAGGAAGAAGATGGGGACTCCGCCCACAATGACGATCAGCAGGTACGGGATGAGGAAGACGCCTTGATGACAGGAAGTCTTCATCAGTGACCGTTAATGTAATAATTAACGCAGCAGCACTTTGAAGGACCAATACAACACATCATAACTTTATACCACGTGTGATCATAAACCTTGACCTGAACTGACTTTTATTGTGTTGAATTCCTATCGAGACTAAGCGCTTTATTTTGTAGGTTTCACTTGAATCATACTTCAAATTATGCTCGCCATTCTCCTCATTTCAAGTCATAGCTCGCATGAAGGAAATTCATGACAGAACTGCGTGATCTCGCTAGGTGGCAGCATGCTAACTGTTAGCATGTTAGCAGTCTCCATATTAGATAATTTACGTTAGGGGTCTCCAAACTGCGGCCCGCAATATGTCTCCAGTTTAATTTCAATAACATTACATTCTGATCGCTGCAAACAGACCACCAAGTTGCGGATAACAACAGTGTTGCTCAGCAGTGACCCTGAGCTTTTATTTTGAAATTGCATAGCTTTATTTATGTGACCTAATCCAAACAACCTTTCCTACTCATGGTGCAAATAAACTATAATCAACACAATAATTCAACACAACCTGCCCACTGAACTATGTCAACATTATAAAAAAATGTCTTCTTTCATTATTTTTGTACAAGTGATTGTTGTTACGTCACAATCAACGCTCTGCGGTGTGGCAAAAAAATTAAAAAGCATTGTTACGTGTGTATTTGTGTGTGTGTGTGTATATATATATATATATATATATATATATATATATATATATATATATATATATATATATATATATATACACACACATTTATACACATATATATGTATAAACATAATTTACATATATTTCCATTTATTCACCCATATATATATATATATATATATATACTGTATATATATATATATATATATATATATATATATGTATATAACATTAGAGTAATATGATATGTATGTATGTACACATACATATTTATATGCTATATACAGTTGTGGTCAAAAGTTTACATACACTTGTAAAGAACATAATGTCATGGCTGTCTTGAGTTTCCAATAATTTCTACAACTCTTATTTTTTTGTGATAGAGTGATTGGAGCACATTTTTTTTGGTCACAAACAACATTCATGAAGTTTGGTTCTTTTATGAATTTATTATGGGTCTACTGAAAATGTGAGCAAATCTGCTGGATCAAAAGTATACATACAGCAATGTTAATATTTGGTTACATGTCCCTTGACAAGTTTCACTGCAATAAGGTGTTTTTGGTAGCCATCCACAAGCTTCTGGTTGAATTTTTGACCACTCCTCTTGACAAAATTGGTGCAGTTCAGCTAAATTTGTTGGTTTTCTGACATGGAGTTGTTTCTTCAGCATTGTCCACACATTGTCAGGACTTTGGGAAGGCCATTCTAAAACCTTCATTCTAGCCTGATTTAGCCATTCCTCTACCACGTTTGATGTGTGTTTGGGGTCATTGTCCTGTTGGAACACCCAACTGCGCCCAAGACCCAACCTCCGGGCTGATGATTTTAGGTTGTCCTGAAGAATTTGGAGGTAATCCTCCTTTTTCATTGTCCCATTTACTCTGTAAAGCACCAGTTCCATTGGCAGCAAAACAGGCCCATAGCATAATACTACCACCACCATGATTGACGGTAGGAATAGTGTTCCTGGGATTTAAAGGCCTCACCTTTTCTCCTCCAAACATACTGCTGGGTATTGTGGCCAAACAGCTCATTTTTTGTTTCATCTGACCACAGAACTTTCCTCCAGAAGGTCTTATCTTTGTCCATGTGACGTCAGATGAAACAAAAATTGAGCTGTTTGGCCACAATACCCAGCAATATGTTTGGAGGAGAAAAGGTGAGGTCTTTAATCCCAGGAACACCATTCCTACTGTCAAACATGGTGGTGGTAGTATTATGTTCTGGGCTTGTTTTGCTGCCAATGGGACGGGTGCTTTAAATGGGACAATAAAAAAGGAGGATTACCTCCAAATTCTTCAGGACAACCTAAAATCATCAGCCCGGAGGTTGGGTCTTGGGCGCAGTTGGGTGTTCCAACAGGACAATGACCTCAAACACACGTCAAAGTTGTAAAGAAATGGCTAAATCAGGCTAGAATTAAGGTTTTAGAATGGCCTTCCCAAAGTCCTGACTTAAACGTGTGGACAATGCTGAAGAAACAAGTCCACGTTAGAAAACCAACAAATTTAGCTGAACTGCACCAATTTTGTCAAGAGGAGTGGTCAAAAATTCAAGCAGAAGCTTGTGGATGGCTATCAAAAGTGCCTTATTGCAGTGAAACTTGCCAAGGGACATGTAAGCAAATATTAACATTGCTGTATGTATACTTTTGACCCAGCAGATTTGCTCACATTTTCAGTAGACCCATAATAAATTCATAAAAGAAGCAAACTTCATGAATGTTTTTTGTGACCAACAAGTATGTGCTCCAATCACTCTATCACAAAAAAATAAGACTTGTAGAAATTATTGGAAACTCAAGACAGAACATGACATTATGTTCTTTACAAGTGTATGTAAACTTTTGATCACGACTGTATATGTGAATATGTATTGCTACTTTACGTCCAGCCTGCTTTTGGCCCCCAGCCACATTTTTCTAGTCCAATGTGGCCCCCAAGTCAAAAAGTTTGGACCCTCCTGGTTTATGTTGCCATGGCATGATGCAGATCACGGAGGATCACTACACACCGGAGCTCTTGTAAAAAGAGCTCAGAAGCGCATGCACTTTTTGCGTGGGATGAAATGGAATAAAAAAGACAATATAACATACATCCATAAACGTGGACGCATGTGAAAAAGTGCAACATATTTATCTGTACGGTAATCTATTAATTTATTTATATATATTTATTTATTTTATATATATATTATTTATATATATTTATTTATTTATATATGCACCTTATTGCTTATTTATCCTGAAATGAGCTTATGTAACGAAATGTCGTTCTTATCTGTGCTGTGACAATAAAAAGGAAGTCTAAGTCTATAGTCTATCTGCCTTTTTGCTACTATTGTAGCTCGCTTTAGCATATTGTTCATCACATTGAGATTTAGCACTTTAGCGACTGTCTCTTAAAGCAGGAAGTCAGCGTTTTTGTTTCATTTTCTGTTTTTTCCATTGTACATTTCCGCGGGAATTTTCCTCGTCACATAAATAAATATCAGCAGATATGCTGACGACTACGTCCAATAAAAACTCCACTTGGAAAAATCCTCTCGCGTTCTAAAATATTTACTTGACTCATCATTTGTGTCTCTGTTTTCGACGAGCGGAACAGCTGAACATGTTTTACTGCGCCTGTTATTATTAAACGTGGACTAAATCTAATTCTAGAACAGCGTGCTTTTCCTAGTGGGAGCCTCCTCGCACACGCACGTGATTAGCCCAGGGCGGAAAGTGACACGTTAGCACGCTAAGATGCGGAGTTACAGTTAGCGAGCTAATCTGGCTAATCCGAGCGAAATCAGCGTGCTAACTGAAGAAGGAGGAGGAGGAGAAGAAGCAGAAGAAGGAGGAGGAGTAAGAGAAAGAGAGGAAGAAGAATGAGAACAACGAGAATAAGGAGTAGGAGAAGGAGGAGGGGGAGACGAAAGAGAAGAAGAAGGAAGAGTTGGAGAAGGAGGAGGAGAAGAAGGACGAGGGGAGAAGAAAGAGGAGAAGAAGAAGGAAGAGTTGGAGAAGGAGGAGGAGAAGGAGATGATGAAGAAAAAGAAGGAGGAGAACGAGAAGAAGGAGGAGGACTAGGTGGAGAAGGAAAATGAAAAGAGGAAGAAGGGAAAGTAAAACTAGAAGAAGAAAAACAAGGAGAATGAGAAGGAGGTGAAGAAAAAAAGGCAGGCGGACGAGGTGGAGGAGGAAAAGGCGAAGAAGGTGGAGGAGGAGGAGGAAAAGAAGAAGTAGGGGGAGAAGGAGGACAAGGACAAGAAGAAGAAAAGAGGAGAAGAAGAAGAAGAAGGGTGTTGAGGAGGGGGTGAAGGAGGAAAATAAAAAGAAGAAGGAGAAGGAGAAGGAGGAGAAGAAGAACAAGGAAGAGAAGAAGGAGGATGAGGTGGAGGAGGAAAAGGGGAAGAAGGAGAAGAACGAGGAAAAGGAGAATGAGACGGAGGAGGAGAAGAAAGAGAAGAAGGAAAATGAAAACGAGAAGAAGGAGGGGGAGAAAAAGGAGAAGAAGAAGGAGAAGAAAGAGGATGAGAAGAAGAAGAAAGAGGAGGAGAAGAAGGAGAAGGAGGAGAAGAAGAAAGAAAAGGAGAACGAGAAGAAGGAGGAGAAAAATAAGGAGGAGGATGAGGTAGAGGAGGAAAAACAGAAGAAGAAGAAGAAGGAGGAGGAGAAGAGGGAGAAAGAAGAGAAGAAGGAGGAGGAAGAGAAGAAGGAGGAAAAGGAAAGCGAGGAGAAGGAGGGGAAGAAGAAGGAGGAGAAGAAGGAGAAGGAAGAGAAGAAGAAGGAGAGGGACGAGAAGAAGAAGGAAAAGAAGGAGAAGGAAGAGTTGAAGGAGGAGAAGAAGAAGGAGAAGGAAGAGAAGGACTCGGTTGTAATGACCTGTGTGATGAATTATTGATAATCAGGTCGCGCTCGTTATTAACGTTATCACAAACCAACACGTCGATCATTGACAGATTAAACAGACACCTCGTGACCTCTGACCTCTACGTGTTGAGGAAAAAAGAAGGCGGGCTGTGGCAGGCAAAGGAGGCAGGGGGGCGGAGCCTGGAGGTGTGCCAATAGGATTAAAGGATTACTGTCAACTGGCGCTAAACTCCGCTGCACGTGGCGACCATGATGATGATGATGATGATGATGAGGATGACGATGTCACGCCCTCTGTATCCTTGTGACCTTTGACCCTGGCTAAACCACTTGTTGCCATGGAAATGCGAAGCTAAGCATCTCCTTAAGATCAGTATGCTTCATGGGGTGGTGTGGTTTATAGGTGGGTTACTATGGCAACCAGACTGATGACTCATCCAAAATACACACTCTCTGACCTTGAGAGCGTGTGTGTGTGTGTGTGTGTGTGTGTGTGTGTGTGTGTGTGTGAAGGATGCAGGGTGAATAGGAGAAAAAAAGGGCGCTGAAGGAAAGGAAGGCAGGACACAAGGAGACATGTAAGAAAGGAAAACGAGCGTAAACAAAGGTCAAACCAAGATGGCCGCCATTAAAATAAGTGCCCTTCAAAAGTGACTTTCGTGCTAGCCACGCCCACCGGCAGCCTTGCCATGGCGACACGGACGCAACTGGGCAAGCGCCTCACTGCCTTTTCGCGCGCGGCGCATGGCGATCTGGCAACGCGGCGTCTGGACGCTCCATCAATAATCAAGCACGAGTAAACATTAGCGAAAGTCACGTGACCACTACTTGTGAAGGTTAGCGAGTGAGTGGGCGGGGCTTGGAGGTGGGTGGTCTTTGGAAAAGCCAACTGGCAGGGTGGGAGGGGTTTGTGAGAGTGGGCGGTCTTGCTAAAAAAGTGACTTAGCAGGATGGGAGGGGTTTATGTGTTTGGGGGCGGGGCTTGTTCCTACCTCCTCCGTTTTTGTAGCACAGGTAGGGGAACCTCCAGACGTTCCCCAGGCCCACAGCGAAGCCCACGCAGGACATGATGAAGTCCATCTGTCTGGTCCACGTCTCGCGCTCCTGATGCCCCGGCACCGCCCCCACGACCACGCCCCCCTTCTTGCCGTCCGCCGCCATGAGCGGAGCCGGGGGGAGGAGCTGACTCCTTTTGGCCTCCTCCAGGAGGAGCAGAGAGCAGGAGGACGAGGCGGTGGGAGGAGCCTGCTTGTCCATCAATCAAATCAATATTAATGACAGATAAGAAGTAATCAGATGGCTGATGTGGAATGTTCCAAAGCGCGCGCACGCACACACACACACACACACACACACACACACACACACAAGTGCACGAGAACGCACTGTCTCAGCTGTCAATCAAAGCACGCGCTGCACTTTTCCTGGCTGGCCGTCCCGTCCCCCCCCCAAAATAAACCAAACAAATGAAGGAAAGCCAAATATAGAAATGAAGATAATTCGCTCCGTCGACGTTCAGAAGCAATCCACAAAACATTTGAATGTCAGCTTGAAGAATCTCATCAGATCCTCGCTGCGGGGCGTCGGGAGGCGGTGGCGGCGGCGGCGGCGGCGGTGGGGTCACCTCCTTCGGAGTCGTCCGGGTGTTCACAGGAGCGCGCAAGTGGCCATCACGCGAGACGAGCAGTCGACGGCACGCGCTTTTAAAAGCGGCTGCCGCTGCGTACGTCACCACACAAGCCCCGCCCACCACCTGTCGCGCGACGTCACGAGGGGTCTCCCTGGCGCTTCTTCTTTCCCACGGACACGATGAATGAGACTCATGAATATAAATGAGCGCCGAAATTAATGAATGAATCGTTACAAAAATGTCGTGTTATTTTATATTTACCCATGTTCATTGTTCATGTTATGGTATTCATTAATGTATAGACATGACTAAAACAAAAATAAACGTTTAAACCTGGTAAAAAAAATCCATCCATTTTTCTAACGCTTGTCCCTATCGGGGTGACAGGGGGTGCTGGAGCCTATCTCAGCAAACTAATGAGGTTTAAACCTCATATTATTATTCAATATGGTCACCTGCTGTAAATAAAACGTATTTGTCTCCCCCTAGTGGACGAAGCACCACACTACCACCGCCCGGAGCGAGACACTTCTGCCTGCCGCTGCTCGGCTCCTCTACGCTAGCTTAGCTTAGCTTAGCCTAGCCTAGCCTAGCCTAGCCTACTGGCTGCGAGGGCATCATGTCGCAGGCTCTTTCCGAGGAGGAGTTCCATCGTATGCAGGTAGGAAGAAACATGACGACTGCCGTGTCGCGGCGTGGGCACCTCGCGTGGATAGTTGTCACTCACTGCCTCGCCCTAAAGCCGCCGGGTGAATTGTTATTGCCGTTAGCCTACGGACGCTAACCGTTGCCCGCTTGCGTGGGACGTCCGTCCAGTCTTATTTTTGTTACACCTTTTATTATTTACGGTCTTGTTGGAGACGTGACGGTAAGTTTTGGACCGAACCAGCAATATTATTCTGATAAACCAAGGAACCTTGCTGCGTTTATTGCAAATGTTAGCTGGCTTTAGCCTAGCAGTGCTGAGGGTAGTGGACAGGTCACATGACCACACGCTCCAATAATAATAATAATGTGCCTGTGGCTCATAATGTCTACGTTGACACTGGAGTCACCTTAAACAGACTGGCACATGCTGAACTGTGTGCGTCATCATATTATCGTTTAATACACACTCATAATAATGCATGAATGGATACAACCAAAATAGCTTGATGGGAAAGCACAGGTATCAAACTTAAGGCCCGGGGGTCAGATTTGGCCCACCACTTCATTTAATGTGTTCCGCCATATCATTTTATTAGGGGTGTGAATGTTTGGGCTTCCAATGATTTGATTCGATTCAGAATCGAATCTCAGTTTAACATTATTCTCTTAATGTATTATTTTGCATAATAATTATAATGAGACTTTTTCAAAACAGGTTACAGGTTAAAAGAACTCCTCCTGGTTGCATAGAGATAGCCTAAAATGGGGGGGGGGGGAAATAAGTTTTTTGTCAATCGATTTAGAATCGGGATGAATAAGAATTGCAATTCAGATTTAAATAAAAAAATGTTGTGCACCCTACATTTTAGGATGTATGCCACATTATTCTACGTGGCACGCCACATCATTTAATGTCTCCCACCATATAATTTTTATCTGGCCCGCCACATTATTTAATTTAGCCCGTTACGCCAATTTATGTGCTCCGCAATGTCTTTGTTACCTGGCCCACCATTTCATTTATTGTGGCCCACCACATCATTTTATTGCCTGCAGCCATTTTATGTGTTCTACCATATAATTTCACCTAATTTATTGTGGCCTGCCACATTATTTTCTGTTGTCAGCCACGTTATTTTACCTGCCATGTAATTTATTGTGGCACGCCACATAATTTTATTGCCTGCAGCCATTTTAGGTGTTCTGCCATATAATTTCACTTAATTAAATGTGGCCTGCCACATTATTTTCTGTTGTCAGCCACGTTATATTACCTGCCATGTAATTTATTGTGGCACGCCACATCATTTTATTGTCTGCAGCCATTTTATGTGTTCTGCAATATCATTGCACCTGATTTATTGTGGCCTGCCACATTATTTGATGTCAGCCACTATTTTTTAACTACCGTGTAATTTATCGTGGCCCGCCACCACATTTATGTGTTGCACCATTTTATGTAATGTG
The DNA here is from genome assembly GCF_033978685.3 of Nerophis lumbriciformis. Classification (NCBI taxonomy): domain Eukaryota; kingdom Metazoa; phylum Chordata; class Actinopteri; order Syngnathiformes; family Syngnathidae; genus Nerophis; species Nerophis lumbriciformis. Next base: position 42,218,062 of record NC_084570.2, on the reverse strand, counting down.
GCCCATCACATCATTCAACGTCGACATCATTTTAAGTGGCCCGTCTCATTTAATTTTTTTTGTTCCCATTTTGTGTGTTCCGCCATATCTTTTTATCTGGCCTGCCGTATCATTTATTGTGGCCCGCCACATCATTTTGTTGTCTGCAGCCATTTTATGTGTTCTGCCATTACATTTCACTTGGCCCGCCATGTAATTAATAGTGGCCTGCCACATTACTTTATCTTGTCAGCCACATTATTCTACGTCACCCGCCACATAATTTATGTGTTGCTCTATTTTATTTAAGGTGGCCCGCCACATCATTTAATGTCGGCCAACACATTATTATATGTGGCCTGTCTCATTATATTGTTTGGCCACGCCACCCCATCTTATGTGTTCCGCCATATATTTTTATCTAGCGTGCCATATAATTTATTGTGGCCCGCCACTTCATTTTGTTGTCTGCAGCCATTTTATGTGTTCCGCCATGTCATTTCAACTTGCCCGCCACTTAATTTATTGCTGTCCGCCACGTACTTTATAACGGCCCGCCACATTGTTTTATGTTGTCTGCCACATTATTCTACATGGCCCGCCACATCTATTATGTGGCCCGCCACGTCTTTTTATGTGTTCCGCCACGTTATTGTACATGGTCCGCCACATCATTTTAGCTGGCCCGCCACATTATTTTATGTTGTTTACACATCATTATCTAATGTGGCCCACCACGTAATTTATGTAAGGAAGCTATTATACATTTATATTTATATATTCCCTGTTTCATGCAGCCATAATTGCGTTGTGGCCCTCAATAAAAACGAATTTGACACCTGTGTGTGCGTGTGCGTGTGTGTGTGTGTGTGTGTGTGTGTGTGTGTGTGTGTGTGTGTGTGTGTTGCACAGGCTCAGCTACTGGAGCTGAGGACACACAACTATCAGCTATCAGATGACCTGAGGAAGAACTCGGCAGGTAAATAAACGCCATCGGTCTTCTCCTTCATTTTTTACAAGTCGTTTCCAGAAGGGCCTCATTTGAAGCGTGCTCTCAGTGCTGATGCTGTGTCTTTTCAGAGCTGAGCGCCGTGCGTCAGAAGAATGCGGTGCTGGAAAGAGATTTTAGCAAAGCTCAGAAGGTAAAGCACGTTCTCTTTTACCGATGATGGATATTGGGATGATCAGATAAAGTTCACGCACCTTGTGTCTCCTCAGGCTCTGAGTAAGAGCAAACGAGCTCAGGTGAGTGTTTCACATAAACACCCCCCTCAAGTGGTTAAGCACGCTGACGTGCGCCCCCTGTCTGCAGGAAGTGGAAGCGCTGCTGAGCGAGAACGAGATGCTGCAGGGCAAACTTCACAGCCAGGAAGAAGACTTCCGACTGCAGAACAGCACGCTCATGGCTGAACTCTCCAAGGTACCGCCCACCTGACCATTTTTTGGCAGGGCTATCCAAAGTGTGGCCCGGAGGCCATTTGCGGCCCACTGCTTGTTTTCTATTGGCCTGCGACACATTCTAAAGACAAAATAAAACCATCCTGGATAAGAACATTAAACAAAAAAACTAGAATGCAGATTTTGGAGAAAGTGTGTGTGAATGCTTCAATTTGCAAGCCGAATTTGAATGCTAACGTTAGCATGCTAACAGTTAGAATGTGTCAAGTCATATGACAATGAAGCGTACGCATGTAAAATTAGCTGAAGAAAGTTAGCATGCTGACAGTTAGCATGTATCAGTTATGTGATTCTGAGGTGTTCGGGTGCAAAATTGGGTAAAAATGTTAGCATGCCAACGATAAATAAAGTAAAGTTAAAGTACCAATGATTGTCACACACACACTAGGTGTGGTGAAATGTGTCCTCTGCATTTGACCCATCCCCTTGTTCAGCCCCTGTGAGGCGAGGGGAGCAGTGAGCAGCAACGGTGGCCGCGCCCGGGAATCATTTTTGGTGATTTAACCCCCAGTTCCAACCCTTGATGCTGAGTGCCAAGCAGGGATGGCTCCCATTTTTATAGTCTTTGGTATGACTTGGCCGGGGTTTGAAGTCACGACCTACCGATCTCAGGGCAGACACTCTAACCCATCCATCCATCCATCCATTTTCTACTACTTATTCCCTTCGGGGTCGCGGGGGCGCTGGAGCCTATCTCAGCTACAATCGGGCGGAAGGCGGGGTACGCCCTGGACAAGTCGCCACCTCATCGCAGGGCCAACACAGATAGACAGACAACATTCACACTCACATTCACACACAAGGGCCAATTTAGTATTACCAATCAACCTATCCCCAGGTGCATGTCTTTGGAGGTGGGAGGAAGCCGGAGTACCCGGAGGGAACCCACGCAGTCACGGGGAGAACATGCAAACTCCACACAGAAAGATCCCGAGGCCGGGATTGAACTCACGACTACTCAGGACCTTCGTATTGTGAGGCAGACGCACTAACCCCTCTTCCACCGTGCTGCCCTGACACTCTAACCACTAGACTAAATAGAATGCTAACGTTAGCTGCTAACAGTTAGCATGTGTCAAGTACTAAGTTATATGACTGACATGTTCGGGTGCATAGCTGGCAAATAAGTTAGCATGCGAACATTTAGCGTTTGTCAATTACCAAGTTTTATGAGACTAATTTGACTGCAAAATTGGCAAAAAAGTTAGCACACTAATTAGTTGGCATGCTTGCATGCTAACAGTTAGCATGTGTCAAGTACTAAGTTATATGAGTCTGAAGCATTCAGCTGCAAAATTGGCTAAAAAGGTTAGCACACTAACGTTGGCATGATAGCAGTTAGCTTGTGTCAAATACCAATGTATATGAGTATGACGCATTGAGCTGCAAAATTGGCAAAAAAAGTTAGCACACTAACGTTGGCATGCTAGCATGCTAACAGTTAGCTTGTGTCAAGTACCAATGAATATGAGTCTGAGGCATTTGGCTGCAAAGTTGACTAAAAAGTTAGCACACTAATGTTGGCATGCTAGCATGCGAACAGGTAGCATATGTCAAGTACCAAGTTATACGTGTCTGAGGCATTTGGCTGCAAAATTGGCTAAAATAGTTAGCACACTAATGTTGGCATGCCTTCATGCTAACAGTTAGTGTGTGTCAAGTACCAAGTTATACAGGTCTGAGGCAATTGGCTGCAAAATTGGTTATAAAATCAGCACACTAATGTTGGCATGCTAGACTCCATGCTAACAGGTAGCGTGTGTCAAGTACCAAGTTATACAGGTCTGAGGCAATTGGCTGCAAAATTGGTTATAAAATCAGCACACTAATATTGGCATGTCAGCATGCTAACAGGTAGCATGTGTCAAGTACCAAGTTATACCAGTCTGAGTAGGGTGACCATTTCCATGACACCAAAAAGGAGGACATTATGCGCCATATCAATAAATTACTATGGTGTACATAGGACTCTGGTATACCTTATTTATAGTACAATTTTGAGTGGTTTAAAGATGATGTTTGTGTGGCTGAATAGGAAAAAATATTAAAGTCAAGTGTTTGTTAACAGTATTTGTATTTATTCAATACATTGTGGTGTTCAAAAAGTGACCACTGAGATGAATCTTTTCAAGTGCAGAGTGCCACAAAGCATAACATGTGTGGACTTAAATGTAGTTAACATATATAATAAAAAGAAAAATGCCACAAAAAAATTTCCACATCAACATCAAGGCTGCTTGCTGCATATCTGGTTGCGTTATGCAGAATATGGGCCAAACAGTTTGCAGGGAGCACATCTTTTTGGCTCAGTTTCAGCTTCTGATACACACTGTTATGTTTGCCACAATTGACACTGGCATTGTCTGCTGCATATGCAGACATGTTTTTCACCTCTAAGCCAGACATCTCAAGTTTTGCCAGCAGCTGGTTTGTTATGGCTTCTGACGTTTCGTTGCTGTCACTATAAAAATCCAACAGGACATGTTGGATGCCTTCATCAAAGTGAAAATACCTTACCACAATGGGAAAACACTTGTTTGTTCCTTTATTTGAGGCGTCGGTTGCCACGGAAAAGGGTAGGTTGTTTTCTTTTATGTAGTCGGTATGTTCCTGTACTGAATAGTGAGCGATGACGTTCTCGCACAATGCCTTGGCTTTTGTTCGGCCACAGGCCATCCCTTTAGCTGTGGGCTAGTCACTGAAAATCTCCCGGTCCCCTTTCATGCCGCAGTCTAAACTTCTGTAGGACTGGTGATGCTTTACAGCAGTGGTTCTCAACCCTTTTTTCAGTGATGTACCCCCTGTGAACATTTTTTTAATTCAAGTACCCCCTAATCAGAGCAAAGCATTTTTGGTTGAAAAAAAGATATAACGAAGTAAAATACAGCACTATGTCATCAGTTTCTGATTTATTAAATTGTATAACAGTGCAAAATATTGCTCATTTGTAGTGGTCTTTCTTGAACTATTTGGAAATATATATATAAAATAACTAAAAACTTGTTGAAAAATAAACAAGTGATTCAATTATAAATAAAGATTTCTACACAGAGAAGTAATCATCAACTTAAAGTGCCCTCTTTGGGGATTGTAATAGAGATCCATCTGGATTCAGGAACTTAATTCTAAACATTTCTTCACAAAAAAAGAAATCTTTAACATCAATATTTATGGAACATGTCTACAAAAAATCTAGCTGTCAAGACTGAATATTGCATTGTTGCATTTCTTTTCACACTTCTTTTTGACAGACATTTTAGTGAGGGTCAAACCATCATGGCATGGGGGAAACTCTGGGTTTATGGTAATGAATGGAATAGCCTACTTGATTTGATGTTCAGTTTATGAACTTACATTACATTACATACCCCCATTTGAGAACCACTGCTTTACAGCATGGTACACCTTGCACAGCTCCGCAGCGGTTATCTTGTCATCCAGGGGCGACGAAACTTCACGAAAAAATGTCCTCATTGAAGAGGTACTTGCCGCACGTTTATTACTTTTATGTTTATCCGCGCACCCGCATGCCGTTCAATTGCAGCATTCCCCTGACTACTTACGTCGACATCACATCGACAAAGTGTGCAGAAGCCATGGAATGAGTCTCGACTGCTTTTCGTTATAAATCCGTTCTCTTTTATCCATTCAGAATTAAACGAGGTCTTGCGTTTTGGCATGATGCTAACTTTCTGTCAATGTCATGCCGCAACAGCACATGGACCCTTGTTTACTTTTTTAACCAATGATAAGCAGATTTGTATCCGACACAGCTCTTAGCCAATCATTTGATACGTTACTGCGTTGGGGGCATTTTTTACGGTCTTTGATTGGCTATCGCGCTGCAGCCCAGCAAAGATGAAAAAACTCCGCTCTTCAAGCCTAGTGCCTCAAAAAGGAGGACAAATACGTGTCCGGCTTGATGCTGCGCCGGACGCCGGACAGGGCATTAAAAATCCGGACTGTCCGGCCTAAATCCGGACACCTGGTCACCCTAAGTCTGAGGCATTTGGCTGCAAATTTGGCTTTAAAGTCAGCACACTAATGTTGGCATGCTAGCCTCAATGCTAACAGGTAGCATGTGTCAAGTACCAAGTTACACTATCTGAGGCATTCTGCTGCAAAATTGGCTAAAAACGTTAGCACACTAATATTGGTATGCTAGCATGCTATCTGTTAGCTTGTGTCACATACCAAGGTTTATGAGTCTGAGGCATTTGGCTGCAAAGTTGGCTAAAAACGTTAGCACACTAATATTGGTATGCTAGAATGCTATCAGTTAACTTGTTTCAAATACCAAGGTTTATGAGTCTGAGGCATTTGGCTGCAAAGTTTGCTAAAAAGTAGCATGCTAATGTTAGTAATGCTACATGAGGTTGAGCCAATCAGTGGCCACGATACTGAGCATCGCGGTCTGATTGCTTTGGTCCCGTCGAGTGGCCAATGTTACTGTCGTGTTGGTATATGAAGTTCATGTAGACATGTTTATCTTTGAAAATGCTTAATTATGGTAGAAAGTTACATAGCATAGACTTTGTTGCCGATAACACAAAGCTAAGATATGGATGTTGTGTTCAGATAGTTTGGCATATTTTGATTGATCTATATTGTATTGGTGTTAGTATCTTTAATGTACAACATTTATCAAAGTGGGCCCCGCATCCTTCAATTTTGATATTTGCGGCCCTTGATAGGACAGGTTTGCACCCCACTGATATACGGTGTTCACCTGATGTGTCGCCTGCCTTGTCCTGGCAGCTGTGCGTGCAGATCGAGCAGCTCGAACAGGAGAACCAGCAACTGCAGAAAGAGGGCGGGGCCACAGCGTCCCAAGCCAGCACTAACTCCGCCTCCGGTGCCACTGATGAAGAATTGCTCCGCCTCCAGGCAGAGAACACCACCCTGCAAAAGCAAGTGCAAAGTATGTTTGCTGACATGACAAATTCCTCACTAATGGGGGCGTAACGAGCTCATTGGTTCATTCATTCATTGAGCGTGTGTGCTGTGTCGTTCCCCTCCAGACCTGCAGCGGCGGTCTGACGCTGAGCAGCAGAGAGCAGAGAGCGCCGCCTCCCCGACAGACGGCGCTGCCAATGGAGTGTGTGACATGGTGGGGAAAGGGGAGGGGCTAGCAGGAGCAGAGGAAGCCAAAGCAAGTGTGCAGCAGGTGATTGACGGCGATGGTGAAAGAAGTCCTTTCAGGGTTCCCATGGAAACTAATATTATTTACTTCCTGTTTGCAGACGGAAGCTCAGCAGGGACAAGCGCAGTTACACGGTGAGAAGCATTACAGCCAATGATAGCTGCAGGCTATTAGACAGATGAGCTTTAAAATCCACCAGATGGCGCTAAATGGCCACCAGACTCATCAGTTCTGGCACATATAACAAACACAACTTCACACACACACACACACACACACACATCACAAAGTCAGTCTGTTGTTGTTGCAGTATCACTCAAAAACTACAACAACTACTCTATTGTAATTATAGCAGACCCTCTTTTCTTCTTCTTAGATTAAATACTCTAAATAGACACACACTACAATTCTACTACACTACACGACAACAGTACTTACTACAACGTTAGTACAACACTTCCTTTTGCACTAGTAAAACATGACTAATACTGCTACCACAATACTACTACAGCACCTATTACGATGCACCTCCACTTGGTAGTGTTACCACTTACCACAGTTATACAACAATAGTAAAATATTACCACTACAACAGGTAAAACACTAACACTACACTACTACAATAGGTAAAACACTACCACAACACTACTAAAACATTACAGTACAACCTCTACCAAAACACTACACTGCAAACACTACTAAAACACTAGTACTACGCTACAACAATAGGTAAAACACTACCACAACTCTAATACAACAGTACTAAAACACTAACTGCCAAGACACTACTACAACAATGTCCATCCATCCATCCATTTTCTACCACCATGAAATTACTACAACACTACTGAAATAATATTGAGATACTACCGCAACACGACTGCAACACTATCATGACACTACAACTACATTACGAAAATACTACCACAACACTTCTACAACAATACTAAAACACTACCACGAGACTACTACAACACTACTAAAACACTACTACTACAACGCTACCACTATAGCTCTACAACAATACTAAAACATTAACACAACACTACTACAACACTATCATGACACTACCACAACACGACCACGACATCACAACCTCACTACCAAAAGACTACTACAATATTACTACAACACTACAACAACACTTCTACAACGCTACTAAAACTCTACCACAACACTACTACAGTGCTACTAAAACATGACTACAACACTACCACAACACTTCTACAACAATACTAAAACACTACTACAACAATTCAAAAACACTTACCATGACACCTCAACCACACTACCACGAGACTACTTCAATACTGCCACAACACTTCTACAACGCTACTAAAACTCTACCACAACACTACTAAAATGCTACTAAAACACGGCTACAACACTACCACAACACTTCGACAACAATACTAAAACACTATTACAATACTAAAAAACTACAACAATACTACTACAACACTACCACAACGCTGCTAAAACTCAACCACAACAATACTACAACGCTACTAAAACACTACCGCAATGCTACTAAAACACTACCACAACGCTGCTAAAACACTACCACAATAGTACTACAAGGCTGCCACTACACTACCACAACGCTACTAAAACACTACCACAACACTACTACACAGCTACTAAAACACTACCATAACACTACTACGACAATACTAAAACATTACTACATCAATACTAAAACACTAACACAACACTACTACAGCACTACTAAAACAATACTACAGAAATTATAAAACTTTAACACAACACTGCCACACCAGTACTAAAACATTGCCACACCTGTACTAAAACACTACCACAACACTACTAAAACACTACTACAAAAATACTAAAACACTACCACAACACTACTAAAACACTACAACAATAATACTAAAACACTACCACAACACTACAACAATAATACTAAAACACTAACACAACACAACAACAATAATACTAAAACACTAACACAACACTACTACAATAATACTAAAACATTAACACAACAATAATACTAAAACACTAACACAACACTACTACAATAATACTAAAACATTAACACAACAATAATACTAAAACACTAACACAACACTACTACAATAATACTAAAACATTAACACAACAATAATACTAAAACACTAACACAACACTACTACAATAATACTAAAACATTAACACAACAATAATACTAAAACACTAACACAACACTACTACAATAATACTAAAACACTAACACAACACTACTAAAACAATACTATTAAAACACTAACAGCACTACTACAATAATACTAAAAACACAAACATTACCTCGACACTACAACACTGCCACAGCACTACTACAAGGCTACTATAACACTACAACACACTACTAAGACACTACTACCGTACTACAAGGCTACTAAAATACGACTAAAACAATACTAAAACACTACTACAACAATACTAAAACACTGACACTACCACAACAATGCAAACACAGCACTACTACAAGGCTACTATAACACTACAACACACTACTACAAGGCTACTAAAATATGACAAACAATACTAAAACACTACTACAACAATACTAAAACACTGCCACGACACTACTGAAACACTGACACTACCACAACAATGCAAACACAGCACTACTACAAGGCTACTAAAACACTACAATACTAAAACACTACTACAACAATACTAAAACACAGCCACAACACTACTACAACAATACTAAAACACTAATGACAGTACCACAACAATGCAAACACATCACTCCTACAAGGCTACTAAAACACTACTATACCAAAACACTACAGATCATAATATATATTACTTTTCTATTTATTTATTTTTTTTTCCATTAATCTATGCTAGTTATAACCTACTCTATTTCATGTGTTGGTATGACAATGACGTTCCTTTAATCTTGAACACGATATATTCATGAACAATAAAATATGAATATGCCAAAATTAGCACAAATGCTACTTTACGCAACTAAAATGACAACACGTATTACCCCATTACTAAAACTAACACTACCATGACATGACAACAATAACAACACTTGGTAATATTACGGTACATCGCTCTGTAAAATGAATATAAACACGTGGATAGATACCTACTCAGTGGCCTAGTGGTTAGAGTGTCCGCCCTGAGATCGGTAGGTTGTGGGTTCAAACCCCGGCCGAGTCATACCAAAGACTATAAAAATGGGACCCATTACCTCCCTGCTTGGCACTCAGTATCAAGGGTTGGAATTGGGGGTTAAATCACCAAAAATGATTCCCGGGCGCGGCCACCGCTGCTGCCCACTGCTCCCCTCACCTCCCAGGGGGTGATCAAGGGTGATGGGTTAAATGCAGAGAATAATTTCGCCACACTTAGTGTGTGTGTGACAATCATTGGTACTTTAACTTTAACTTTAACTTTAGATTGTACTGTTAGGATCATGTTATGCTGTTGTGGTGGTGTTTACTGCCACAACAGTATTAGTTACCTACATCTGGCAGTGAAAAATCCCACAGCATGACTCAGCAGTTTTTCCTTCCAGGTGAACAAGTAGATAGCACGTTGAATACATTTTTTTTTAGGAACAATGTTGATTCTTTGTGTAAATGTGTCGGTGCCCAAGCATCTCGACCTTTGTGATGTAGTGTGTGTGTCTGACACACTAACTGGTAGACTGCCCCTGCTGTGTGCGGCGCCCCCTTTAGGCCTGTCAGAGAAGAGCGTAGAGGAGATAGTAGCTAAGCAATCAGCGCTAGGCTGGTCGGCTGCTCTGTGTCCATTAACTCACTGCTTTGGGGCAGAGCTGGAGGTCGCCCTGAGCAACCAACACGAGGAGAAGAGGCTGCTGAGGGAGCAGCTGCGACACCTCGAGGTACACGCTCACCTGTTGCTCACCTGTCACTCACCTGTTAATCACCTGCTACTTACTTCAGTATGTGTGACGTGTGTTTGTGAATCTTTAGACCAGGGGTGTTCGTAGCTATTTATCGTTAGCATTCTGATATTAGCATGCTAGCTTTTTTGCTAATTTTGCAGGTATTCACCTCACCGTCAAATATTTTGTTACTTGACGAACGATACCTGTTAGCATGCTGACATTAGTATACTAGCTTGTTTGTAGCTTTTTTCAGGTACACACCTTAGAGCAAGGGTATCAAACTCGTTTTCATTGAGGGCCACATCGCAGTTTTTTTGCATATCGGCAACTCAGTTGCAAGAATTTTACCGTAAAATGTTCAGTGGTTTTTACAGCATATTGTAATGTACCGGTAAATGAAAAAACAGTACCGCTGGGGGGTTTTTTTTCGGTAAAAAACTGGGAGCTCAGTTGTCAGAATTTTACTGTAAAATTTTATTTTTTAATTTTTTTTTAACCCTAAATACAAAACTGCCTTTACGGTAAAATTTTGGCAACTGAGCTGCCAGTTTTTTACTGTAAAAAACAAACCCAGCGGTACTGTTTTTTACAGTAAAGTAATATGCTGTGAAAACCACCGTAAATTTTACGGTAAAATGTTGTAGATTTTACGGTGTACTACTGTAAATTGCAAAAACAGAACCACCGTTTTTTTACAATAAAAATCTGGCAGCTCAGTTGCCAAAATTTTTGCGTAAAAAACAAAACGTGGTACCATTTCTTTCAGTTTACAGTAAAATGCTGTACAAACCTCAGTAAATTTCACAATTTTACAGTAAAATCTATTGTAATTTTTACTGTGTACAGTTTGATGGATAACTTGCTTCGAAATCATAAGTCAAGCAGATAAAAAGTATTCATTTCTATTTGAACAATAAAAGTGGTTTGAATAATATATTTGTGGCTTTAATAAATAATGATTAAGTTAAAAAAATATGCAATTGCAGAATTTTTTTTGTCAAAATGGAAATAACGAATACAATTAGTAAGAAAACAAAGTACTTTCCGGGCGCTTTGCGGGCCATATAAAATGATGTGACGGGACAGATGTGGTCCCTGGGTCTTGAGTTTGACACCTGTGCCTTAGAGCAGTGTTTCTTAACCAGTGTTGGGCTGCGAACGCCCTCCTACAGCTGTGGCCTCAGTTGTAACACACTTTTCCCCCACTTGTAATAATGACAATCTCAAACAAACAGAAGAAGTCGTAAAGAAGTGTTGGAGCTGTGTATTCATTTGCACTTTAATTTTATTGACAATTTAGTTAAGAAACAGTCATTATTTAGTTAGTTTTTTAGCAGAACATAATTGTATGTACAGAAAAAAAAAGTCCCTTCTTATGCAGTATATCTGGGTAGTGCTTATTTTCTAATCAGCCTGAGCTAAGCCTAAGGTTTATGTGTTAAAAAAATTATGATTTTTGTGATCATATTATTTGACAAGGTTGCAAAATATAAATACGTTAGATAATATTATAAAATACAATTAAAAGAATAAGGAATTCAAATGTTGGTGGTTGATGAGCCTTTTGTGTGCTTGTAGGTTGCTATATCTCTCTAAGGCAATTTATGAATACATCTGTCTGTGGTTTCTTACTTTTATTTATTATTACTATTGTATTTTTTATTTTTATGTTTTTATTTTACTTGTTATGAGGAAAAACAGCACTTGATATATGTCAATTATATGTGTCTGAAAATCAATAAACAAATGTTTAAAAATAAAAAACATATATACATACGAGTGGGCCCAGACCCCTCTGTGGTGGAAAAGTTGGGCCCCGAGGTCAAAAAGGTTAAGAACCTTTACTTTAAAGTAATATATTTTGGTACTTGACGCATGTTAGTTGGCATTTTAGCATGCTAACGTTAGCATGCTCAATTTTTTTTTGGTCTAATTTAGCCTTCCGCCCGAGTGCAGCTGGGATTGGCTCTTGCCCCCCGGCGACCACACCTCAGGGACATATTTGGATATTTCACTAATGCTATTGTTAGCATGCTAGCTTTTTTTGCTCATTTTGCTCATATTTTTTGTTATTGGATGCTATCTGGCCCGCGTGCTAACTGTTAACATTTCAATTTGGCTTTGGCTCTTCAGCATTCACACGAAATGTCTACCGAAATTGCATTTTCTATTTTTATTTTTTAGAAAAATATATATATTGTTCTGGTTTTGAAGGTGAAAACGTGTGGAAAAAGTTTGGTCAGCCCTGCTTTAGACGTGAATATTAACATGAAGGCTGTTGTCATGTGACTTCCTGTTTCTCTCCAATCAACGTGCAGGCATCCAAACAGGCGGAACTCTCCAAACTGCAAGACGACATCTCAAAGGTAAAAACAAACCAACAAAAAAGGTTACAGATGCTCTGAAATGTGGGAATCTTGTCACTGATGATGTCACCTATGTCTACCAGCTGGCTGACAAGTTGAAAAAAAAGCAGGAGAGGTGATTGTCACCACTGCGACTACTTCAAAGTTTAAAGTGGAACATTCCAGCGCTCACCGCGTCAAATGTCTTTCCTCGCCGCAGCTTCCAGCGTCTTCAGGCGGAGAAGGAAGTTCTGTACAACGACAGCAGGTGAGGGCTAGCCCCGCCCACTGCGCCAATCCACTCGTTGACAGTGGTGTGTTGCAGGACCAAGATCGACGAGATCAACCAGAGGCGAGACGAGGAGGCGAAGGCCACCAACGCGCGCGCCCACAAGCTTCAGTCCGACCTGACGACGGCCAATCAGGTCAGAGGTCAAAGTTTGGCGGCGTGTGTCGCCACAAGGAAAGGTAGCAGTTGTTGTTTTTGTGTTTAGGCGATGTCGGAGCTGAGAGAAAAGCTGCTGAGCAACGACGCAAAGCACCAGCTGGCCGTGAACGCTCTCAAAGAGCAGGTAATGACATCCTGTCCTTTGCATGACGTCATCATCAAGTGTTCTTCGCCACCTTTCCTGTGTCACGGAGGAAGTGCCGTCTTTTGCGACTCTTCAAATTAAATTAGATGAGCTTTTTCTTCCTTTCTTGGGTTCTCTTCACTGTCTCCTCTTTTTCCCTCTTGTCTCTCTCTCTCTCTGCCGGCCCCTGCCTGTGGTGCCCTGCAACTGCAGGTAGCAAGTCAGAGTGCAGTCAGTCAGGAGCAGGTGGACAGCATCCTGCAGGAGAACGATGCTCTGAGGACTAACCTCGCTGCTCTCGAACAGGTAATCCAGACAGGCAGACTTCATACATACCTGAAACATCTGCAGTGGAACCCGCTTATGTCGACAACCCTTTAAGTCGTTATGGTCAAGTAGAGCAAAACGTCAACATAACTAATGTCTAGTTACACAGCATTATAACATGAACACAGTAACTTCCTCTTCAGTGCAAAGTAGGCTTAAAAATAAAAGCATGGCAATATTAGCCATATGTTTAAAAAAATATATGTATTGCGCGTGTACAAAAGACCACGATCAAGTTCCTGCTCTGCCAGCTTCCATGTTGAGGCAAACCACACTTCATACATATCTGCAACATCTACTTTGGAACCCTCTTATGTCGACAACCCTTGAATGTCAACAAAATATGTCGACAACCTCTTAATGTCAACAAAGTCATCAGCTCCTGGTTCACACCTGATTATCACTAAGTAGAGCAAAACGTCAACTACTGTATAGTTACACAGCATTAAAACATACAGGGTGACTCCCAGTTCAGTGCAAAGTAGGCCTCAAAATAAAAGCATGGCATTATTAGCCATTTATAAAAAAATATATATTGTTTGTCTTAATAAAATAAGCGTGTGTACAAAAGAAGACCATGATCAAGTTCCTGCTCTGCCAGCTTCTATGTTCAGGTAAACCACACTTCATACACACCTGAAACATCTACTTTGGAACCCTCTTATGTCGACAACCCTTTAATTTCAACAAAGTCATCAGATCACACTTCATCGTTATCGCTAAGTAGTGCAAAACGTCAACATAACTACTGTCTAGTTACACAGCATTAAAACATGCACACAATTACTTCCTGCTCAGTGCAAAGTAGGCTTCAAAATAAAAGCACTGCATTATTAACCTTTTTTTGATTTTTATTATATCGCGTGTGTACAAAAGAAGACCATGATCAAGTTCCTGCTCTGCCAGCTTCCATATTGAATCAAACCACACTTCATGCATACCTGAAAAATCTACTTTGGAACCTGCTTATGTCGACAACCCTTTGTCGACCAAGTCATCAGATCCCCGTTCACACTTCCTTATCGCTAAGTAGTGCAGAACGACAACATAACTACTGTCTAGTTACATCGCATTAAAACATGCAGAGAGTGACTTGCTGTTCAGTGCAAAGTACCGGGTAGGCTTCAAAATAAAAGCATGGCACTATTAGCCATTTATTACATTTGTTTTATTGTTAGCCACCATAAGATTAGCGCACGATAAAATAAAGTTCCTGCTTTGCCAGCTTCCATGTTCCATCCGTTCTGCTTCTTCAACGTTCTTCCCACGCCGCCGTCTGCTCTCTTCATCTCCGGGGCTCAAAAACGCCTTCTCGACGTAACGTCGCTGAGAAGTACAGCAGGGACAAGGAGTTTCTCAGGTCTGTTAAACGATTGCAGATTCAGACCAGCAAGATGCAGGAGGTGAGCCTGTTGCGCGAGCAGCAGGAGGCGCGGGCGGCCGAGCTGCAGCAGAGTCGAGCGGAGCAGGAGAAGCTTCTGGCCCAGAGAGACGACCTGGACTCGCAGCTTCAGGTGCGCGCACATGTTGAGCTCCTACGTCGACACCGGGCAGACAAATCATATTTCTTTCTGTCTGCAGGAATCCAGTTTTGCAAACAGGAAGTTGTTGGAGCAGTTAACCGAAGAAGGACAAGAGAAGGATAAGCTGCTGAGAGAGCTGGATGAGACCAAGAAGGTACACACACACTTTAAAATGTCTTCTGATTAATTAGCATTTGTAGCCTCATGTTGGAGCCGAACTTGGAACCAAAAAAGGCCTTATTAAGATCTCATTTTGTGATGCTAATGTTAGCATGATAATATAAGAGACGTTAGCTTACTTCCTAGATGGCGCCAAGTATCAAATTTTATGATTTTTAGTTTTAAACATACAAAATTAGCCAAAAGGCTAGCAAAAATGTCACCATGCCAACATTCTCACAAGTATGCTAACACTTAACGTGCATTAGCACGTTAACTGATAGTATACCTGCTCGACCGGATTGAGTATCACAAATCATGATTTTTAAGCTAAAATGTGAGCATGCTACATTAGCATGCTAATTTAAGAGATGTTAGCATAATTCCAATAGGGTGCCAAGTATCAAAATTCATGATTTTTAAGTTAAAACATACAAAATTAACAAACATTAGCATGCTAGCATATGACCGGATAAGAGAAAATACCAAAACGCACTATTTGTAGGTGTAAACATACAAATTATGCTAAATAGCGTGCATAAAACGTTAGCAAGCTAATATAAGAGACGTTTGCATATTTCTAACGAGGCGCTGAGTATCAAAGTCTATTATTTTAATGTATAAACATGCAAAATTAGCTAAAACTCTGGCATTAGGCTGACATTGAATGATTGTACTACAAAATTTCAGGAACTGTGGGGTGCCTATCAGAGATATGTTGTTGAAGAAACTGATCTCCAAATTAACCCTTATTGAAACACAACTGGCATGTGGGTGGTTGATGAGCTTTTTGTGTGCTTGTCGGTTGTTATAGCTCCCCAAGCCCATTCAGGAATGCAACTGTCTGTGGTTTTATGTTGACATCTGTATGTGGTTCCTTTTTTCCTTGTTATTTCTTCTTTATTTTAATGTATTATTAATTGTATTACTATTATTTCCTCTTTTTTGTATCATTGTTATTTATATGTATAATATATACAGTCGCAATCAAAAGTTTACATACACTTTTAAAGAACATAATGTCATGGCTGTCTTGAGTTTCCAATAATTTCTGCAACTCTTATTTTTTTGTGATAGAGTGATTGGAGCACATACTTGTTGGTCACAAAAAACATTCATGAAGTTTGGTTCTTTTATGAATTTATTATGGTTCTACTGAAAATGTGACCAAATCTGCTGGATCAAAAGTATACATACAGCAATGTTAATATTTGGTTACATGTCCTTGGCAAGTTTCACTGCAATAAAGCGCTTTTGGTAGCCATCCACAAGCTTCTGCTTGAATTTTTGACCACTCCTCTTGACAAAATTGGTGCAGTTCAGCTAAATGTGTTGGTTTTCTGACATGGACTTGTTTCTTCAGCATTGTCCACACGCTTAAGTCAGGACTTTGGGAAGGCCATTCTAAAACCTTAATTCTAGCCTGATTTAACCATTCCTTTACCACTTTTGACATGTGCTTGGGGTCATTGTCTTGTTGGAACACCCAACTGCGCCCAAGACCCAACCTCCGGGCTGATGATTTTAGGTTGTCCTGTAGAATTTGGAGGTACACCTCCAACCTGTCCCATTTAAAGCACCAGTTCCATTGGGAGCAAAACAGGCCCAGAGCATAATAATACTACCACCACCATGCTTGACAGTAGGCTTGGTGTTGCTGGGATTAAAGGCCTCACCTTTTCTCCTCCAAACATATTGCTGGGTATTGTGGTCAAACAGCTCAATTTTTGTTTCATCTGACCACAAAACTTTACTCCGGAAGGTCTTATCTTTGTCCATGTGATATATATATATATATATATATATATGTAGTTGTATTTTATTAACTTTTACTTGTGGGGTAAAACAGTATTTGTGTGTGTATGTATGTGTATATATATATATATATATATATATATATATATATATATATATATATATATATATATATATATATATATATGTGTGTGTACAGTATATATATATACTGTATAAATAGATATATATATATATATGTACAGTATATATATATATATATATATATATATATATACTGTACACATATATATATACATACACATACACACACACACACACACACACACACACATATGTAGTTGTATTTTATTAACTTTTACTTGTGGGGGAAAACAGTATTTGTGTGTATGTATGTATATATATATATATATATATATATATGTGCATGTGTGTATGTATATATATATAATGTGTATGTATGTATATATATATATATATATATATATATATATATATATGTATGTATGTATGTGTGGGAAAAAAAATCACAAGACTATTTCGTCTCTACAGGCCTGTTTCATTAGGGGGGGTACCCTCAATCATCAGGAGATTTTAATGGGAGCATTCACATACCATGGTTTGTATAGGGCACAGAGTGGGTGGGTACAGGCTGGCCTAGGGGCGTGGTGATTGGCTCATGTGTTACCTAGGAGGTGTTTCCGTCTATGGCGGCATGTTGTTACAATTTCGCTGCGCTTGTTGAGGGATGACAGGTCTGGACGGTAAATAGTAAACAGTTTCTCTTTCAAGCATAGGTTGCATCTTTTATTACCACTATTGTAAGGTGTGCTGGATGCAAGAATTTGCCATGTTATTGAATATTCAACATTATTGTCTTTGAGGTCCCAAATGTGTTTGCTGAGTTCTGTGGTATTTCGCAGGTTTTTGTTCCTGAAAGAAGCCTTGTGATTGTTCCATCTGGTTTTGAATTCTCCCTCGGTTAATCCTACATATGTGTCGGATGTGTTAATGTCCTTGCGTATTACCTTAGATTGGTAGACAACTGATGCTTGTAAGCACCCCCCGTTGAGAGGGCAATCAGGTTTCTTTCGACAGTTACAGTTACTTCCTTGACGTCACTTTCAACCTGAGAAATAACAGCTACCAACCATTCACGAAACCCAACACAACACTCCAATACGTGCACCATGACAGCAACCACCCACCCACCACCACGAAAAGAATACCTACCGGAATCAATAAAAGGCTATCGATGCTGTCATCTAGCAAAGCTGAATTTGACCAAGCAACCCCCCGTACCAAAAAGCCCTTGATGAAAGCGGATACAATTTCACCCTCACCTATGAACCCACGCCAGGAAACCAGCCAAAAAAGAACAGAAAACGAAACGACATCATCTGGTACAACCCCCCATACAGCAAAAACGTCTCAACTAACATTGGACACAAATTCCTCAATCTGATTGACAAACACTTTCCCAAAGACAACACCCTAAGAAAAGTATTCAACAAGGACAACATTAAATTGAGCTACAGCTGCATGAACAATATACGACAAATCATCTCAAACCACAACAAAACAATTGCAAATGAGCCGTCGGCCCCCAGACAGAGCGACTCCAAAACCAACAAAGACTGTAACTGTCGAAAGAAACCTGATTGCCCTCTCAACGGGGGGTGCTTACAAGCATCAGTTGTCTACCAATCTAAGGTAATACGCAAGGACATTAACACATCCGACACATATGTAGGATTAACCGAGGGAGAATTCAAAACCAGATGGAACAATCACAAGGCTTCTTTCAGGAACAAAAACCTGCGAAATACCACAGAACTCAGCAAACACATTTGGGACCTCAAAGACAATAATGTTGAATATTCAATAACATGGCAAATTCTTGCATCCAGCACACCTTACAATAGTGGTAATAAAAGATGCAACCTATGCTTGAAAGAGAAACTGTTTATTATTTACCGTCCAGACCTGTCATCCCTCAACAAGCGCAGCGAAATTGTAACAACATGCCGCCATAGACGGAAACACCTCCTAGGTAACACATGAGCCAATCACCACGCCCCTAGGCCAGCTTGTACCCACCCACTCTGTGCCCTATATAAACCATGGTATGTGAATGCTCCCATTAAAATCTCCTGATGATTGAGGGTACCCCCCCTCATGAAACAGGCCTGTAGAGATGAAATAGTCTTGTGATTTTTTTTCCCACACATACATATATTGCGCTCTACTACGATATCGAGCACTATTTTTTGGATAACCTTATTAAGACATATATATATATATATCTATATATATATATGTGTATGTATATATATATACATACACATTATATATATATATACATACATATATATATATATACATACATACACATTATATATATATATATATATATATATTTATATATATATACATACACACATACATATATATATATATATATATATATGTATGTATATGTATTTAATTGTATTTTACTTGTGGGGGGAAACAGCATTTGATGTATTTGTGTTTACTTTTGTCAATTGTATGTCTGTAAAAACTCAATAAAGTTTGGGGGGGGAAACGGTGGCATGCTAACGTTAGCATGCTACCGTTAACATGATAATTCAAGATAGGTTAGCAAGTATCAAAATTCATGATTTTTAGGTTTAAACATACACAATTAGCTAAAAAGCTAGCAAAAGCATTAGCATGATAACATGAGCATGCTAATTTAAGAGATGTTAGCAAACTTCCAAGTATCAAAATTCATGATTTTTCGGTTTACATATACAAAATTAGTTAAAAGGCCAGCATGTGTGCATTTGGTCTGTCACAAAGTATTTCTGACTTTTGGTCATTTTGAATCCAATTTTGTGCTCCTTAGATGATATTTGTATTTCTACTGTTGGCATAAATTAATGGGATTAGACATGGCTAAATTAATAAATAATTGCGTGCGTGTGTGTGTGTGTGAGTGTAGATATCAGAGAAGAGGAAGACCATGCTGGACGATATGGCCATACAGCTGAACCAGGAGAAGTCTGACCACAAAGAGGCGCTGTCAGACCTCAAACTGCAGCATGAGAAGGAGGTGGCTAGAATGATGATGTAACAGTCATGCTGAAGAATCCTTAAAGAGAAAACTGGGGCTGTGTCTCAAATGGAATACTCCCATCAGTACACTTCAAGAAGTACACTATGTACACTGTGTACTCAGTTCCCGAGGAAGCACATTTATTTCATTGTCACTGCGCACTTACCAAAACAGTCGCAATGTTTCTCATCTTCTTCTACTTCTCTCCTTTCAAATTTTTTTTTTTTTTGCAGAAGGTCCTTAAAAGCAGTAACCTCGATACATTTTTTTTTACCACAATCAAATGTCTACTGTAGAGGACGCTGCTTCTCCGAAATCCACAAAATAAGACTCATAGTTAAGGGTCCCTAGCTTTCTGAATATGTGGCCCCCAAAACAACTCAGTTGAATATCCCTGCCATATTGTATATGAACGTCCAACAATACATTAAATGCGACTGATTTAGAGCGACAAAATCTAGTCAGAAGAGCTAATAACGGATTTTACAGGAGCTCCTATTATGTTTACTTTCAGAGCAGCCATCCTTTTTTTTTTCAACATTTGTTCATTGAACTTTTGACATAAAGTATACAGTCTAGAAATACAATTAAACACATGTCAAATGTTTTTTTTTCTACTTCAAAAATTTATAAGAAATAAAATAAAAAATAATGAACTAGAAAAAAGAACAAAAAGAACAGCCATCTTTAAAAAACAAACAAAGAAAAAACATTTGCCAATTGGATTTTTGACATATACAGTCCAGAAATACTATTAAACACATGTAAAATATAGTTTTTTTCTTCCCCAAACAAGTAACCTACAACAGTTATATATAAAATAGAATAAAATAATAATTAACTTTAAAAAAGAGCAGCCGTCTTTTTTTTAAGCATTTGCCAATTGGATTTTTGACATATACAGTCCAGAAATACAATTTAACACATGTTAAATATAATTTTTTTCTACCCCAAAAATGGATAAGAAATAAAATAAACTAGAAAAAAGAACAAGAAAAAAAGCAGCCATCTTTAAAAAAAAAAAAAAAAAAACATTTGCCAACTGGATTTTTGACATATGCAGTCCAGAAATTCAACTGTCAAATATTCTTTTTTTTTCTCCCCCAAAAAAGTAACACACAAAAATTATATATAAAATAAAATAAAAATAGTAAACCAGAAAAAAAGAGCAGTCTTATTTTCTTCTTCTTTTTTTTAAATGTTTGCAATTTGGATTTTTGACATATACTGTCCAGAAATACAATTAAACACATGTCAAATATTATTCCCCCCCCCCCAACAAGTAACTCACAAAAATAATCTATAAAATAGAATAAAAACAATAAACTAAAATAAAAGAGCAATCGTCTTTTTTTTCTTTTTCTTAAACATTTGCAAATTGGATTTTTGGCATATACTGTCCAGAAATACAATCAAACACATGTCAAATATTCTTTTTTTTCTACCCCAATCAAGTAACTCACAAAAATAATCTATAAAATAGAATAAAAACAATAAACTAAAATAAAAGAGCAGCCATCTTTTTTAAAAAACATTTGCAAATTGGATTTTTGACATATACAGTCCAGAAATACAATTAAACACATGTAAAATATTATCCCCCCCCCCAGTAACCCACAAAAATTATATATAAAATCAAAATAATTAACTAAAAAAGGGGGGCGGGGGGTAAGAGCAGCCATATTTTTTTTAAACATTTGCTAATTTTATTTTTGACATATACAGTGCATTAATACAATTACACACATGTCAAATATAATTTTTTGTACCCCAAAAATTTATAAGAAATACAATTAAAATAAACTAGAAAAAAGAAGAAAAAAAAGACCAGCCATCTTTAAAAAAAAAAAAAAAAATCCGACACTGTAGTGAACCTCCATTTTGTTTTACATTCCGCCCTGCATTGTTTTGTTAGTGTCTTACACGTCCAACTAGCAAACATACTTCAGCTATTTCTGAACGCCATGGCCAAAAAACCCCAAACCTTGTGTGCCCTAGGTCCTCGGTGTGAGGGCTCGCTACGAGAAGGAGCTTCGTGGTCTTCACGAGGAGAAGAATCGCTCAGAGGAGGAGATCCGGCAGCAGCTCAGAGACGAGAAGGTGAACAGAAAGAGGAGGAGAAGACGACATGATGTCATCATGAAAGTGTTTGTGTTCCAGGCTCGCAGCAAAGACCTGGAGAGTCTTCTGGTGAAGGTGGAAGAACTTCACGCTCAGCTGCAGTCCATGGAAGGAACCAAAGGATGGTTGGAACAACAGCTCAATGAGGCCCAGGTGTGTATGATGATTGTGCTAATCAATGCCATTGTTTTGTCCTATCAAAGATGAGAACACAGTGTGTGTATGTGTGCAGGAGAACATGGAGAGGTTGACTGCGGAACATCAGCAAGCTGTCAAAGTTCTACAAGACCAACACACACTTGATCTGCAGGTACACACACAATAGGATGTGTGCAATTCTTCACACGCATACACTCACACACACACACGGTGAATACAGGAGAGTGTGTGTTTGAGCGTGTGTGTTGTCAAGCGAACATGCCTCACGTTGTTGTGCTGCAGGCCAAGCAGGTGGAGGCGGAGAAGGTCCACCAGCAGCTGCTGGAGGTCCAGAAGCAACGCGACCAACACGATGAGGCCATCGTCAAACTCAAGCAGGTCACTAAGCTATATGTTGACCAACTCATGAGTTGTGCGTTTGTTTGTGTGTTTGTCGTCCACTGAGTCACAGGTCTCCATCCGTTAGCCACACACGTCATCAGCAAACATGTCCGACACCTGCTCACAGCTCTTCTTCTTCTACAGGAGATCAAAGACACCGTGGATGGACAGAGGATTTTGGAGAAGAAAGGAAGTGCAGCGGTGAGTGTGTGCGCGTGCGTGTGTGTGTGTGGGTGTACTTGTGTGTATGTGTGTGTGTCATAGGATAGATGAGAGGGAGCTGGTATCTCCACAATAACATACAATCATTGGATATACATGCTTTTATTTGGACGACAATGATTATGTTGTTTATTAACTCTCTGTGTGTGTGTGTGTGTGTGTGTGCGTGTGTGTGTGCGTGTGTGTGTGTGTGTGTGTGTGTGTGTGTGTGTGTATACGTAGCTAAAGGACTTAAAGAGACAGTTGCACTTGGAGAGGAAGCGAGCAGACAAACTGCAAGAGAGACTTCAAGAGATTTTGACCAACAGCAAGACCAGAACAGGTACCAGTATCAGTACCAATAACCAGAACCAGGACTAATATCAGTACCAGTATTAGTATCGGTACCAATACTATTATTTGTATCAGTATCAGTACTAATACTATTATCCGTATCAGTTCCAATGCTAGTATCAGTACCAATACTATTATCAGTATCAATATGAATATCAGTACCAATACCAGTATCAGTACAATACCAATAACAGTATCAGTACCAATGCCAGTATCAGTACCATTACTGTTATTCGTGTTAGTATCATTACCAATACCAGTATCAGTACTAAAACAAGTATCAGTACCAATACTAGTATCCGTATCATGGTACCAATAGTAGTATCAGTACCAACACCAGTATCAGTACCAGTCTGACCCACTAGTGGTGACTGTATAGTGTGAGCTTGTCATTGTTGTGTGTGTATCCAGTAGTGGTATATAAACTCTGCATCAGGAGTTTTTCCTCTGTCCGGAACCTTCTATTCAATATTTCATACAGTGCTTTAAATCTCTCTAACGCGCACGCACACACACACACACACACACACACACACACACACACACACACACACACACACACACACACACACACACACACACACACACACACACACACACACACACACACACACACACACACACAGAGTATCATGTATAATCTATAAAGACAGATAAATGTTTAAAAAGCTTTTCTGGACAAAGCTGACAATCAGACATTTTTAAGTAGTCCACTTAGATCTGTGTCTGGTGCCAGGAGCACCTGCCTAAAAGGGCGTGGTCTTGTCTCCAAGGGGCGCTATCCTGCCTTAAAGAGGTGGGGTTTTGTCTCATAGCTGTTATCTTGCCTTAAAGGGGTGGGGTCTTCTCTCAAAGGGGTGTTGTTCTTATAAAGGCGAGGTCTTGTCTCAAAGGGGTGTGGTATGTCTGTTATCTTGCTATAAAGGGGCGGGGTCTTGTCTGAAAGTGGTGTTGTCATGTCTCAAAGGGGTGGGCTCTTATCTTAAAGGGACAGGGTCTTGTTTCAAAGGGGTGTTGTCTTGTCTCAATGGGGTGGGGTCGTGCCTCAAAAGGGTAGGGTATTGTCTCACGGGGCAGGGTTTTGTCTCAAAGGGGCGAGTTCTTGTCACAAAGAGGTGCGGTCTTGTCTCAAATTGATGTCTTGCCTTAAAGGGGCGTGGTCTTGTCTCAAAGGGGCAGGGTTTTGTCTCAAAGATGATATCTTGCCTTAAAGGGGTGGGGTCTTGTCTTAAAGGGTGGGTGGGTGTTTTCTCAAAGGGGTGTTGTCTTGCCTTAAAGGGGTGTGGTCTTGATCCAAATGGGCAGGGTCTGACTCTTGTTCAAAAATGGCAGGGTCTTCCCCCTCAAAAATGGCGTGGTCTTCCCTCATTGGGGTGTGGTTTAGCCTGCACGGCCATGTTGTTTCCTTGTAAGTAGAGGTCCAGGCATACTTGCCAACCCTCACGAATTTTCCGGGAGACTCACGAAATTCAGCGCCTCTCCCGAAAACCTCCCGGGACAAATATTCTCCCGAAAATCTCCCGATTTTCAGCCGGAGCTGGAGGCCACGCCCCCTCCAGCTCCATGCGGACCTGAGTGAGGACAGCCTTTTTTCACGACGGGAGGACAACAGGGTGACAAGAACTAAATCATCCAGACTAGAGATAAATTGTATTATTATGTTTATCTTACTTAAAAATAAATATATTTATTAATTTAAAATTTTTATTTTTTTATTTTACTATATTTTGCTAAAAACATCAAAATTAATTGTATTTTTATTTGTATTTTTTCTGACTCCTTATTACATCCAGCCATAGAGTTATACATTAAAATAAACATATTTGAAATAATAAATTATAAATGATCATAATAATTCATTTAAAATGACCATATTTAATTATTAAAATAATTGCTTGTTCATCAACAACTTTAGCATTTTATTCATTACATTTTGAAGCTCTCAGAAGCCAAGTTATGCAAGTTTGAAGTATCAATTATCTAAACACAGTTTTGTTTGCATATTTTCAGGATATATATATATATATATATATATATATTAAATATATATATATATATGTATATATATACTTGACTTGGTGAATTCTAGCTGTCAATATACTCCCCTCTTAACCACGCCCCGCCCCCAACCTCGCCCCCCCCCCCCCTCTCGAAATTGGAGGTTTCAAGGTTGGCAAGTATGGGTCCAGGGGGACTAACAGGAAGTGGTGTTGTCCTCTTCCTGCAGGCCTGGAGGAACTGGTTCTGTCCGAGATCAACAGTCCAAGTCGCACACAGCAGACGGGGGACTCCTCCTCCGTCTCGTCTTTCTCCTACAGAGACATGATGAAGGAGAACCAGAGCGCCAACCCGGCCAAGGTGAGTGTCGTGCGTCGGTCACGTGATCAGCGACGTGTGTAAACGCCTCTGTCTCTGGCGATGGGCGTGGCCAGTCGGGAGGAGGAAGTCCTCAGTGTCAGCGTGCCGCCGAGCTGTCCGACGACGAGCTGGGAGAATTATTCCAGAGGCTGGCTGAGGTCCAGCAGGAGAAGTGGATGCTGGAGGAGAAGGTGAGCTCCTTGCTCGGCTCTCATTGGCTGTCCAGCCTGTCACGTGACCACTGATGTGTGACTGACAGGTGAAACATCTGGAGGTGAGCAGCTCGTCCATGGCTGAGGACATCTGCAGGAAGAGCGCCATCATAGAGACATACGTCATGGACAGCCGCATAGGTGACACACACAGGCAGTTTGCTTAAGGCCCACTTGTTGAAAAGGACTCCACTACACCAATGTTATAGGAGCTCATTAGCATAAAACTCCTCATTTCAAGTATGTCCCAAACGCCTCTTCATGTCCTAAAACGCATCTTCATGTGCTAAACATGTCTTCATGCCCTAAACGTGTTTTCATGTTGTAAATATGTCTTCATGTCAAACGCCTCTTCATGTCCTAAACGCCTCTTCATGTCCTAAACGTGTTTTCATGCCCTAAATGCCTCTTCATGTGCTAAACATGTCTTCATGCCCTAAATGTGTCTTCATGTTGTAAACGTGTCTTCATGTCCTAATCGCCTCTTCATGTCCTAAACGTGTTTTCATGCCCTAAATGTGTTTTCATGTTGTAAACGTGTCTTCATGTCCTAAACGCCTCTTCATGTCTTAAACGTGTTTTCATGTTATAAACGCCTCCTCATGTCCTAAACATGTCTTCATGCCCTAAACGTGTCTTCATGTTGTAAAAGTGTCTTCTTGTCCTACACGTGTCTTCATGCCCTAAACGCGTCTTCATGTCCTAAACGCCTCTTCATGCCCTAAAAGTGTTTTCATGTACTAAACGCCTCTTCATGTCTTAAACGTGTTTTCATGTCCTAAACGCGTTTCATGTCCTAAACGCCTCTTCATGTCCTAAAAGTGTTTTCATGCCCTAAACGCGTCTTCAAGTCCTAAACGCGTCTTCATGTCCTAAACGCGTCTTCATGTCCTAAACGCGTCTTCAAGTCCTAAACGCGTCTTCATGTCCTAAACGCGTCTTCAAGTCCTAAACGCGTCTTCATGTCCTAAACGCGTCTTCAAGTCCTAAACGCGTCTTCATGTCCTAAACGCCTCTTCATGACCTAAACGCCTCTTCAGGGACGGCGTGGCGCAGTGGGAGAGTGGCCGTGCGCAACCCGAGGGTCACTGGTTCAATCCCCACCTAGTACCAACCTCGTCATGTCCGTTGTGTCCTGAGCAAGACACTTCACCCTTGCTCCTGATGGGTGCTGGTTAGCGCCTTGCATGGCAGCTCCCTCCATCAGTGTGTGAATGTGTGTGTGAATGGGTAAATGTGGAAGTAGTGTCAAAGCGCTTTGAGTACCTTGAAGGTAGAAAAGCGCTATACAAGTACAACCCATTTATCATTATTTATCATTTCATGCCCTAAACGTCTCTTCGTGCCCTAAACGTGTCCTTGTGTCGGCAGACGTTTCGGGCGGTGCTGTCGGCGGTCACGGAGGTTCTCAGGGAGACCGAGGAGGCCTGGGTTCCGTCCTGCGGGACCTGGTCAAGTCCGGGGACGAGAACCTGCGCGAGATGAACAAGAAGCTGCAGAACATGTTGGAGGAGCAGCTGACTAAGAACATGCACCTGCAGAAGGTACATACACACGCTCCATGTCCCGCAGTGTTGACCTGCCAACTTGCTCTAGTCCTCCTCCTCTTTGTCCCCGGATGATGATGTCATCACACGTGGACACTTGTTTGTACTTAGCGGCATGCTAAGCTAGCGCTAGCCGTTGTGAAAGAGCAGGTGTCCTGCTGGACGACAATGACTCTGCTGCCCCCGGTGGCCAAAAAGGAGAATAAATTTCCCTGTCTCTCCTGCAGGACCTGGAGGTTTTGTCCCAGGAATTAGTCCGCCTCAGTAAAGAACCCGGTCCTGATGGGAGTTCCTCTTGCTCGGGATGAGACTACTTTCTGACGCATCCTTCCATATCATTCACCTCGGCTGAAAGACTGGGCTCAGACTAACACCTGGAACCAACTTCTTGTGAGACTTTCTTCGTGGTGCCAGACTACTCTCTGGATTGTTGTTGTCACCATCCCAGGCTGTGTTTAAGTGCTGGAATGTGCCCATCCATCCAAAGCATGCAGGGAATGGAAACATTCTTAAAAGATGAATGTACTGTAAGTAAATCATATATTCTTTTGTTTATCTCCACTTGGGCCTGGCTACAACCTGTGACCAACGCAAATCTCCATTGAAATGGAACGCTCAAGTTTTCATTGAGCACATTTAGATCCACACGGTCCTGACTATGTCCTGGAACTCTGCAATGTTAAACGTGCTGAGATTAACCCTCCTTAAACCCCCAAACCAGGAAGCCTTTCTGAGGCCATATCCACCCATGCCTTCATACTGTCGTGACGGGCTATGTCTATGTCCTGGGCATAGCTCACGGTTAACCTTGCTACAGTAGGACGTGACTATTTGTTGGAGCGTCTGACTGGGTCTTGTATTTCTAATCCAAATGAATGTGAGTGAAATATATTTAAACACTATCTTATTTTTTTTATGTCCGTGACTTTTTGCTGGACTGAAGAGAAAAATGAAATGTCGGGCCGAGTCTATGTCCTGCTTTCTTTGTCAGATTATTTATAATAGCAGACTCTATTTAACACTGTGTGGCCCCGACTATGTCCTGGATCGATGTGTCTTTTCTGGCTCCTCGGGCTTGGACTATGTGCTGGGAGTCTGCTTATTTTTTCTGGTGTTAGAAGTGGGATCTGTCTTTGTCCTGCGGCCGGAAACAGACATGACGGATCAATTAGCTAATCAATGAAAATATTGCTATAAATAATTTATAAACCAAACGACTAAGTAAGGAGATGCTTTTGATTGTGAAGCCAAATAAACGTCCTGAAATATAATTGTGACTTTGTGTTGGTGGTTTCTCGGTGTCACTGGCTACTTCCTGGTGGACGCTCGAAAACAAACCCTTTGTAAACTTTTTGAGCGGGAGGAAAAAGTTAACCAGGAAGTGGGACTCTGACCCCTCCCCCCTTGCCATTTTCAGAGTAAAAGCCTAGTAGCGGTCACAAAGTTTTAAAGCGTCCGCGGGGAGACGACACCAATTAGCCGTCGTGACTTCCTGTTCCGCTGAGAGCGGAAGATTGCGGAGGTGAGCGAATCAACTCGGCCTGTCTGCGGGTTAATCGAGGAGGGGGGGGGGGGTTGTGCGCGCTCTTAATTAAAGCAAAGCTCGCTGGGATGCTTCGCTCGGACTAAATACCCATCATGCATCAGTGATGTCATTAACCTTTACAACTTTGGAACTAACTTCTTTTTGTCGACTTTCAACTGTTTTTTTTCTTCCACTGCAACGCCATCTACATATCGCTATTTAGAGAGCGCCTCTGCTGGTGGCCGCCGAGTACTGCGCTTTATTTTATTATATTAAGTAAATCAATAAATGCTGACATGGGATTGTTAAAAATAATACAAAAGCCAAAACCAGTGAAGTTGGTACGTTGTGTAAATGGTAAATAAAAACAGAATACAATGATTTGCAAATCCTTTTCAACTTATATTCAATTGAATAGACTGCAAAGACAAGATATTTAATGTTCCAACTGAGAAAAGCAATTTTTTTTGCAAATAATCATTAATTTAGAATTTAATGGCAGCAACACATTGCAAAAAAGTTGTCACAGGGGCATTTTTACCACTGTGTTACATGGCCTTTCCTTTTAACAACACTCAGTAAACATTTAGGAACTGAGGAGACACATTTTTTCAGGTGGAATTCTTACCCATTCTTGCTTGATGTACAGCTTAAGTTGTTCAACAGTCCAGGGGTCTCCGTCGTGGTATTTTAGGCTTCATAATGCGCCACACATTTTCAATGGGAGACAGGTCTGGACTACAGGCAGGCCAGTCTAGTACCCGCATTCTTTTACTATGAAGCCACGTTTGATGTAACACGTGGCTTGGCATTGTCTTGCTGAAATAAGCAGGGGCGTCCATGATAACGTTGCTTGGATGGCAACATATGTTGCTCCAAAACCTGTATGTACCTTTCAGCATTAATGGTGCCTTCACAGATGTGTAAGTTACCCATGTCTTGGGCACTAACACACCCCCATACCATCACAGATGCTGGCTTTTACACTTTGCGCCTAGAACAGTCCACATGGTTCTTGTCCTCTATCTTCCGGAGAACACAACGTCCACAGTTTCCAAAAACAATTTGAATTGTGGATTCATCAGACCACAGAACACTTTTCCACTTTGCATCAGTCCAACTTACACACTGATGTCGCTTTTTGATGCAGTACCGCCTGAGGGATCGAAGGTCCGTAATATCATCGCTTACGTGCAGTGATTTCTTTAGATTCTCTGAACCTTTTGATGATATTACGGACCGTAGATGGTGAAATCCCTAAATTCCTTGCAATAGCTGGTTGAGAAATGTTGTTCTTCAACTGTTGGAAAATTTGCTCAGGCATTTGTTGACAAAGTGGTGACCCTCGCCCCATCCTTGTTTGTGAATGACTGAGCATTTCATGGAAGCTGCTTTTATACCCAATCATGGCACCCACCTGTTCCCAATTAGCCCGTTCACCTGTGAGATGTTCCAAATAAGTGTTTGACGAGCATTCTTCAACTTTCTCGGTCTTTTTTGCCACTTGTGCCAGGTTTTTTTAAACATATTGCAGGCATCAAATTCCAAATGAGCTAATATTTGCAAAAAATAACAAAAGTTTCTCAGTTGGAACGTTAAATATCTTGTCTTTGCAGTCTATTCAATTGAATAGAAGTTGAAAAGGATTTGCAAATCATTGTATTCTGTTTTTATTCACCATTTACACAACGTGCCAACTTCACTGCTTTTAGGGTTTGTACAATAATAAACTCTTACATGAAGTAGCGATGACATCAAAGACAGGGGTTGCCACGGCGATCCCAACCTCTGGCAACCGCGGAGGGCAGGAAGTCGGCTTACAAAGTTTAAAAAATTCACGAGCTTTTTCCTGCGGCACTTGGCTAAATATAGACGTGATTGTGTGTGTGTGTGTGTGTGTGTGTGTGTGTGTCAACCGACGTGGCCGCCGCCCCTTCCGATGAATGCATGTGGACCAAGGCGCTCACATTTACACGCTGACAACGAACACATCATTACTGGTTTCATCTTCCGCAGCTAAAAAAGTATGTTGGCGAGGAACGCGAAAGAAGACCCCGAGGCCTCGCCATGATGTCATCACGCACACGCACGCACACACTGAGATGTATTGATCGGCCTGTAATGAGAGCCTTTACGTTTGTTTTTAGCCTGAGTGTTCCACTGCGGCAACACGCCACACGTAGGAGTTTGTAATTGAAGAAGTGCAGCTGTGGTCACATGACTTTTAGCCCCACCTCTAACTGATTAAAAAAAAAAATTTTTTTTTTTAAGCCTTCATGCTCATCTGGAGCCTTAGAGGAAGTGCTCCTTGCTACTTCCTGTGCAACCAGGAAGCGAACCGCTCGTCCACGGATTTAATAAGGAATTCCCATCCATCCATTTTCTACCGCTTATTCCCTTCGAGGTCGCGGGGGGTGCTGGAGCCTATCTCAGCTACAATCGGGCGGAAGGCGGGGTACACCCTGGACAAGTCGCCACCTCATCGCAGGGCCAACACAGATAGACAGACAACATTCACACTCACATCCACACACTAGGGCCAATTTAGTGTTGCCAATCAACCTATCCCCAGGTGCATGTCTTTGGAGGTGGGAGGAAGCCGGAGTACCCGGAGGGAACCCACGCAGTCACGGGGAGAAAATGCAAACTCCACACAGAAAGATCCCGAGGCCGGGATTGAACTCACGACTACTCAGGACCTTCGTATCGTGAGGCAGACGCACTAACCCCTCTTCCACCGTGCTGCCCTAAAGAATTCCCAATGAACTTAAAATATCTGACAGTCTTGTTTTGTGAACAATGTGACTAAATCAGGCCAATGAAGATTGAAGAGCATACAGCACTGCATTCACTTTTATGAGCCAATCCAGACAACCTTCCCGAGTCATGGGGCAAAAAAAAATGTATCCAACCGTCACAAAAAGTCAACACACATGGTCACACACAACACAACCTGCTTATAAAAAAATGACCAAGCATCATTAACAATTCAAAATTACACCCTTACAGTGCATGATGGGGAAAATGTTGAACTTTCACATACTCTTAATATCCAATTATATGAATTATATATCCGTTGGACGACTTCCGGACGGCTTCGAAGCAATTCTGGACCACAGGAAGGGGAAGCAGTGCACTATCAACACCGTGTATGGCGAGGATGGTGTTCTGCTGACCTCGACTGCGGATGTTGTGGATCGGTGGAGGGAA
The DNA here is from genome assembly GCF_033978685.3 of Nerophis lumbriciformis. Lineage (NCBI taxonomy): Eukaryota > Metazoa > Chordata > Actinopteri > Syngnathiformes > Syngnathidae > Nerophis > Nerophis lumbriciformis. The sequence goes on along the minus strand of NC_084570.2, from coordinate 42,185,753 downwards.
TACTCCGAAGACCTCCTCAATCCCACCAACACGTCTTCCTATGAGGAAGCAGTGCCTGGGGAGTCTGTGGTGGGCTCTCCTATTTCTGGGGCTGAGGTTGCTGAGGTAGTTAAAAAGCTCCTCGGTGGCAAGGCCCCAGGAGTAGATGAGATCCGCCCGGAGTTCCTTAAGGCTCTGGATGCTGTGGGGCTGTCTTGGTTGACAAGACTCCGCAGCATCGCGTGGACATCGGGGGCGGTACCTCTGGATTGGCAGACCGGGGTGGTGGTTCCTCTCTTTAAGAAGGGGAACCGGAGGGTGTGTTCTAACTATCGTGGGATCACACTCCTCAGCCTTCCCGTTAAGGTCTATTCGGGTGTACTGGAGAGGAGGCTACGCCGGATAGTCGAACCTCGGATTCAGGAGGAACAGTGTGGTTTTCGTCCTGGTCGTGGAACTGTGGACCAGCTCTATACTCTCGGCAGGGTCCTTGAGGGTGCATGGGAGTTTGCCCAACCAGTCTACATGTGTTTTGTGGACTTGGAGAAGGCATTCGACCGTGTCCCTCGGGAAGTCCTGTGGGGAGTGCTCAGAGAATATGGGGTATCGGACTGTCTGATTGTGGCAGTCCGCTCCCTGTATGATCAGTGTCAGAGCTTGGTCCGCATTGCCGGCAGTAAGTCGGACACGTTTCCAGTGAGGGTTGGACTCCGCCAAGGCTGCCCTTTGTCACCGATTCTGTTCATAACTTTTATGGACAGAATTTCTAGGCGCAGTCAAGGCGTTGAGGGGATCTGGTTTGGTGGCTGCAGGATTAGGTCTCTGCTTTTTGCAGATGATGTGGTCCTGATGGCTTCATCTGGCCAGGATCTTCAGCTTTCGCTGGATCGGTTTGCAGCCGAGTGTGAAGCGACTGGGATGAGAATCAGCACCTCCAAGTCCGAGTCCATGGTTCTCGCCCGGAAAAGGGTGGAGTGCCATCTCCGGGTTGGGGAGGAGATCTTGCCCCAAGTGGAGGAGTTCAAGTACCTCGGAGTCTTGTTCACGAGTGAGGGAAGAGTGGATCGTGAGATCGACAGGCGGATCGGTGCGGCGTCTTCAGTAATGCGGACGCTGTATCCATCCGTTGTGGTGAAGAAGGAGCTGAGCCGGAAGGCAAAGCTCTCAATTTACCGGTCGATCTACGTTCCCATCCTCACCTATGGTCATGAGCTTTGGGTTATGACCGAAAGGACAAGATCACGGGTACAAGCGGCCGAAATGAGTTTCCTCCGCCGGGTGGCGGGGCACTCCCTTAGAGATAGGGTGAGAAGCTCTGCCATCCGGGGGGAGCTCAAAGTAAAGCCGCTGCTCCTCCACATCGAGAGGAGCCAGATGAGGTGGTTCGGGCATCTGGTCAGGATGCCACCCGAGCGCCTCCCTAGGGAGGTGTTTAGGGCACGTCCGACCGGTAGGAGGCCGCGGGGAAGACCCAGGACACGTTGGGAAGACTATGTCTCCCGGCTGGCCTGGGAACGCCTCGGGGTCCCACGGGAAGAGCTGGACGAAGTGGCTGGGGAGAGGGAAGTCTGGGCTTCCCTGCTTAGGCTGCTGCCCCCGCGACCCGACCTCGGATAAGCGGAAGACGATGGATGGATGGATGGATGGATATATTAATATCATATGTACACAAACACACCCATATACAGTGTGTGTGTGTGTATGTATATATATATATATAATAATTTTCATGTGTATATATGTATAATGTATGTGTGTATATATTTATATATATATATGAAATGTATCTGTATACATATACATATTTATATAGTACATACACATATATGTATGTATATGTGTGTGTGTACATATTATGTTAATGTGTGTACGTTGTCTATTTCTGTTAGTCCTGCGATGAGGTGGCGACTTCCCTAGGGTGTACCCCGACTTCCGCCCAAATGCAGCTGGGATAGGCTCCAGCACCCCCTCCCCGCGACACAGCCATATATGGTCATGCATTATAATATAATAATCACATACAATTTGTATATATATATATAAATAGAGTATTTATATATTGTATAACCATATATGGTCATGCATTGTAATATGATAATAATCACATTTAATGTATGATAATAGAATGCATGCTACATATGCTAACATATCATGTTCTGTATGCTAAGAAATGATAAAGGTGTTTAATATAATAATATTCATCAGTAGTTCCAAAGATTTCCAGGGCAAAACTGTGGTCCTGGTTCAGTTCCTGCACTTGTTCCTGGTTGCAGCTCTGAATTATTAACGACTCCGCTGACGATCGATGCGACCTTCCCGCGGTTCGTCCTCCTTCTAGAACCTCCTTCTGGCGACGGGAGCAACCTCCCATGAACTTCTGCCCTGACTAATAGTCATCAGCACCTGGACGCCATTGTCAGGTTCAAAATGGCCGGCGCCAGGAAGTAGCACAGTCGTCCGCCTCCAGGAAGTGGTCTTCTTCCTCACCGCGGTCTTCCTCCGCCCGCCGCCGTCTGCGTGGCCCCCGCCGGGAGACAAACTCATCAAATCTGTGGCGGCGTTCCTGATGTAAACATTTATTATTATCATGATATATTTTCATGTCTCTCATGACTCTCACATTTATTACAAAGCTTCTCCACGCTCCCTTCGCTTATCTCCTCTCAATTTAGCTCAACATAGCGCGGGAGGCCCCGAGAAAAGCACGCTGCCCCCTGGTGGCCGGGTGGCAAACTGCTGACGCGGCAAACTTTGAAGATGCGCGGAAACGACAGCTGACCGGCTGTGCCCGCGCATAAATTATTTAGTGTGTGTGTGCGCGCATGAGGGCGCCGTGTCCCACGTGCACACGCGGCGCTAATTGTGAGCGGTGTGCCATCGTGACCTTTGACCTAATTAGGTGTGTGTACAGGACAAGAGGAAGTAAGGAATGACAACAAATAGAGAGGAAGAGGAAGGCCAAGCAAGCAACTAGAGGTGGAGCCTGTGTGTGTGTGTGTTCTTGTACTTCTTCGCTTCTTGAGACACCAACAAGGAAAAGTAGCTTCCATATGAGGAGGTGTGAACAAGTGATGACATAAATCATGGTCCCAATACAGAAAACCATTGCATCTAATAGAGAATGTCTCATTTGCACCCCTGGTGGTGAAATCTATCAAAATGAGGGTGGTCCCAAAAAGGAGGGATTTTTCAAATTGACTGGTTTTAAAAGTGCTCCCCCTCTGGCCAACATATGTAATAACAAGTGTGTGCAAGAAATTGAAATGCGCCCCCTTTGGCCAAAATTAATAAAAAACAAAAAATTAATATGTATGTAGAGACATACTGTAATAACTTGAAGAAAATAATGAAGATTAAAAACCAATTACAAACAAAACATTTTAAACACATTTTTCGGTTCTTGTAAAATAGTGACATTTTTTGAGTAAAATTATGACTTTTGTCACAATTTTGCCAAGTAAAAATTCCGATTATTACTATAATATTACCAAAATTGTCAAATTTTCTTATAGAATTGTGACTTTTGTCGAGTAAAATTATGACTCTTTTCATAAAATTGCCAACATTTTAAGCTTTTCTTTTAAAGTTGCGACTGTTATTGAGTAAAATTCCAACTTTTATCTTAATATTGCACAAATGTTCAATTTTTCTTGTTAAATTTTGACTTCCGTTGAGTAAATGACGAATTTTATTATAATACTGACAAAATTCTAAGTTTTTCTTGTGAAATTGTGACCATTTTCTTGTGAAATTCCAACTCATTTTTCGCAACAAGCTTTTATATATTTGCATAGTATGTATATATTATAAATATTGTAAATACACATCTTTATATATCTAGAAAGGGTGGTCCTAAAGAGGTAAGCATTTTTCGGAGGTCTCAAGAAGGTAACAAATACAAGAATGTGTGTGTGTGTGTGTGTTTTCTTGTATTTCTACCCTTCTTGAGACATCAACAAGGAAAAGTAGCTTCCATATGAGGAGGTGTAAACAAGTGATGACATAAATCATGGTCCCAATACAAAAAACCATTGCATCTAATAGAGAATGTCTCATTTGCACCCCTGGTGGTGAAATCTATCAAAATGAGGGTGGTCCCAAAAAGGAGGGATTTTTTAAGTTGACTGTGTGTCACTTTTAAAAGTGCTCCCCCTCTGGCCAACATATGTAATGACAAGTGTGTGTAAGAAATTGAAATGCGCCCCCTTAGGCCAAAATTAATAAAAGCAAAAAATAAATATGTATATAGAGACATACTGTAATAACTTGAAGTAAATAATGAAGATTAAAAAACAATTACAAACAAAACATTCAAAAATAGTTTTAAACACATGTTTTGGTTGTTCTTGTAAAATAGTGAAATGTTTTGAGTAAAATGATGACTTTTGTCACAATTTCGCCAAGTAAAAATTCACATTATTATTATAATATTGCCAAAATTGTCAAGTTTTCTTATAAAATTGTGACTTTTGTTGAGTAAAATTACGACTTTTTTCATAAAATAGCCAAAATTTAAAGCTTTTCTTGTAAAATTGCGACTGTTATTGAGTACAATTCCAATTTTTATCATAATATTGCACAAATGTTCAATTTTTCTTGTTAAATTTTGACTTCCGTTGAGTAAATGACAAATTTTATTATAATACTGACAAAATTCTAAGTTTTTCTTGTGAAATTGTGACCTTTTTCTTGTGAAATTCCAACTCATTTTTCACAAAAACTTTTTATATCTGCATAGTATGTATATATTATTAATGTTGTAAACACAAATCTTCATATATCGAGAAAGGGTGGTCCTAAAGAGGTAGGCATTTTTCGGAGGTCTCGAGAAGGTAACAAATACACAGAGGTGGGTAGAGTAGCCAGAAATTGTACTCAAGTAAGAGTACTGTTACTTTAGAGATTTATTACTCAAGTAAAAGTAAGGAGTAGTCACCCAAATATTTACTTGAGTAAAAGTAACAAGTATGTTGTGAAAAAACTACTCAAGTACTGAGTAACTGATGAGTAACATACACACACATATCATATACATATATATATATATATATATATACATACATACACATACATACACATACACACACATATATATATATATATACACACACATATATCTATACACACATTTATATATATATATATATATATATATATATATATATATATATATATACACACATATATATATACAGTATATAATTTATATTTATTTATTTTGCCGTTTTTGTTTACATGTTAAAGGTGTTTTAATGAATATACATGCATGTTTAACACAAATAGATTCCTTTCTTTCATGAAGACTAGAATATAAGTTGGTGTATTACCTGATTCTGATGACTTGCATTGATTGTAATCAGACAGTAGTGCTTAACGTCCACGTTTTCAAATGCAGGAGAAAAAAAGTTCCTCCTTTCTGTCTAATACCACATGAAAGTGGTTGGTTTTTGGTATCTTATTTGTCCAGCTTCCATATTCGTTTTCACACACTTTACAAGAAATACATTGGCGGCAAATTCCGTAGCTTGCAAGCTTGTTTGCGCTGGCTTTCGGAGACTCTTATTTTGAAAGCGCAGGCGCGATGGAGCGGCACTTTTATTGTGAAGACAGGAACTGTGCAGTCAGTCTTTAGGCTTGTGACGGGATGTACGTTTGAAATAAAAAAGTGTCTTTTTTTTCCTTCACACTTTTGATTGATTGATTGAAACTTGTATTAGTAGATTGCACAGTACAGTACATATTCCGTACAATTGACCACTAAATGGTAACACCCCAATAAGTTTTTCAACTAGTTTAAGTCAGGTCATGTGACCGCCTGGCTCTGTTTGATTGGTCCAACGTCACCAGTGACTGCATCTGATTGGTGGAACGGAGTCAAACGTCACTAGTGACTGCATTTTATTGGTGGAACGGAGTGAAACGTCACCAGTAACGCAGGCACTATGAAGGTCTGTCTGACAGACCAAAACAAACAAAGCGTGCATTAACAGATCGATAAGAATTAGTAGCGAGTAGCGAGCTGAATGTAGATAAAAGTAGTGGAGTAAAAGTAGCGTTTATTCTCTATAAATATACTCAAGTAAAAGTAAAAGTAAGTTGCATTAAAACTACTCTTAGAAGTACAATTTATCCCAAAAGTTACTCAAGTAGATGTAACGGAGTAAATGTAGCGCATTACTACCCACCTCTGCAAATACAAGAATGTGTGTGTCTCTCTGTGTGTGTGTGTTTTCTTGTATTTCTACCCTTCTTGAGACATCAACAAGGAAAAGTAGCTTCCATATGAGGAGGTGTGAACAAGTTAGGACATAAATCATGGTCCCAATACGGAAAAGCATTGCATCTAATAGAGAATGTCTCATTTGCACCCCTGGTGGTGAAATCTATCAAAATGAGGGTGGTCCCAAAAAGGAGGGATTTTTCAAATTGACTGTGTGTCGCTTTTAAAAGTGCTCCCCCTCTGGTCAACATATGAAATAACAAGTGTGTGTAAGAAATTGAAATACGCTCCTTTTGGCCTAAATTGATTTAAAAAAATAAAATGAATATGTATATAGAGACATACTGTCATAACTAATACATTACATTTTTTACTAAAAGCAGTCTTTTTTACTAAAAGAAGTATTTTTCACACAATGTGTCAACTTTTTTCTTATATTGGGAACAATTTCTCATATTCTTTCTGTTTCTGTAATATTGCAATATTTTCTCCTAAAATTATTACTTTTTTTTATTAAAAAGAATGCATTTTTAATGCAAAATGGTGACATTTGTCATATACAATTCTGACTTATCACAATATTGCCAATATTTTGGTTGTTCTTGTAAAATAGTGACGTTTTTTAAGTAAAATTATGACTTTTGTTACAATTTTGCCAAGTAAAAATTCTGATTATTATTATAATATTGCCAAAATTGTCAAGTTTTCTTATAAAATTGTGGCTTTTGTCGAGTAAAATTACGACTCTTTTCATACAATTGCCAAAATTTAAAGCTTTTCTTGTAAAATTGCGACTGTTATTGAGTAAAATTCCAATTTTTATCATAATATTGCACAAATGTTCAGTTTTTCTTGTTAAATTTTTACATGCGTTGAGTAAAATGACGACTTTTATCATAACACTGCCAAAATTCTAAGTTTTTCTTGTGAAATTGTGACCATTTTCTTGTGAAATTCCAACGCATTTTTCATAACAAGCTTTTTTATATTTGCACAGTATGTACAGTATATATTATTAATGTTGTATATATCTAGAAAGGGTGGTCCTAAAGAGGGAGGCATTTTTCGGAGGTCTCAAGAAGGTAACAAATACAAGAACGTGAGTGTGTGTGTGTGTGTGTGTGTGTGTGTGTGTGTGTGTGTGTGTGTGTGTGTGTGTGTGTGTGTGTGTGTGTGTGTGTGTGTGTGTGTGAGGGAGAGAGAGAGAGAGAGAGAGACAGTTGATGTGCTTGTTGCCGCGGCAGCAGAGCCACAAGCACACCGAGAACGTAAATGAAAAGCGCTCCATCTTCATTTGTTCCTCGTCACTCATTCTGGAAACTTTTCCTCCTCTTTTTCTTCTTCATCATCATCGTCGTCGTCATTGTACTCCTCCATCATCATCATCATCATCATCATCATCATCATCATCATCATCATCAGCTTCTTCTTCCTGGTGGAGCGCAGCAGCAGTGGTAAGTAGGATGCAACGTGCTCCACATTCACTCCTGCCCAGAATAGAATAGAATAGAATAGAATAGAATAGAAGACGCATGATGACTAAATAGAACAGTGTGTGTCTGTGTGTGTTTGTGTGTGTCTGTGTGTGTGTGTAGGAGATCCTCCATTTGTATAAATAAGTGATGAAGTTCAGTGTGTTGGCATTAAGTCACACACACACACACACACACACACATTGATAATGTGAATACTGCATGGACACACACACACACACACACTCACACACACACACACACACACACACACACACACACACACACACATTGTGTGCGTGTGCTAAAAAGATTTTTTCTCATGGTCAGGTGGCCCATAACTCGCACGAGTCGTCTTGTCGTCAGTTTTGGCGAAAAGTGACCCGTTTCCCATCCGCTCTACCCAAGGGGCGGAGCCTCGGTCCAGTAACAACGCTGATCGGCTTGTCAACGCGAGTCAGGTCGAGTCCTTTGCCAGTCGGTGTGGGTGTGTAAAGAATCGTTTTGAGGCGTTTACGGCTAGATCTGTGACAATTTGAGTCATTTTGGGTTGTTAAAAGTAAGTTTGAATCTTTACGAGTCAGTGGGAGTGTGCAAGAGTCATTTGAGTCGTAACAAGTAGGTTAGAATCTGCAGGAGTCAGTGTGAGTGTGTAAGAGTCATTTGAGTCGTAACAAGTAGGTTAGAATCTGCAGGAGTCAGTGTGAGTGTGTAAGAGTCATTTGAGTCGTAACAAGTAGGTTAGAATCTGCAGGAGTCAGTGTGAGTCTGTAAGAGTCATTTGAGTCGTAACAAGTAGGTTTGAATCTGCAGGAGTCCATGGGAGTGTGTAAGAGTCATTTGAGTCGTAACAAGTAGGTTTGAATCTGCAAGAGTCAGTGTGAGTCTCTAAGAGTCATTTGAGTCGTAACAAGTAGGTTTGAATCTGCAGGAGTCAGTGTGAGTGTGTAAGAGTCATTTGAGTCATAACAAGTAGGTTTGAATCTTTATGAGTCTGTCTGAGTGTGTATGAGTTATTTGAGTCGTAACAAGTAGGTTTGAATCTGCAGGAGTCAGTGTGAGTGTGTAAGAGTCATTTGAGTCATAACAAGTAGGTTTGAATCTTTATGAGTCTGTCTGAGTGTGTATGAGTTATTTGAGTCGTAACAAGTAGATTTGAATCTGCAGGAGTCAGTGGGAGTGTGTAAGAGTCGTAACAAGTAGATTTGAATCTGCAGGAGTCAGTGTGAGTGTGTAAGAGTCATTTGAGTCGTAACAAGTAGGTTTGAATCTGCAGGAGTCAGTGTGAGTGTGTAAGAGTCATTTGAGTCATAACAAGTAGGTTTGAATCTGCAGGAGTCCATGGGAGTGTGTAAGAGTCATTTGAGTCGTAACAAGTAGGTTTGAATCTGCAGGAGTCAGTGTGAGTGTGTAAGAGTCATTTGAGTCGTAACAAGTAGGTTTGAATCTGCAGGAGTCAGTGTGAGTGTGTAAGAGTCATTTGAGTCGTAACAAGTAGGTTTGAATCTTTATGAGTCTGTCTGAGTGTGTATGAGTTATTTGAGTCGTAACAAGTAGGTTTGAATCTGCAGGAGTCAGTGGGAGTGTGTAAGAGTCGTAACAAGTAGGTTTGAATCTGCAGGAGTCAGTGTGAGTGTGTAAGAGTCATTTGAGTCGTAACAAGTAGGTTTGAATCTGCAGGAGTCAGTGTGAGTGTGTAAGAGTCATTTGAGTCATAACAAGTAGGTTTGAATCTGCAGGAGTCCATGGGAGTGTGTAAGAGTCATTTGAGTCGTAACAAGTAGGTTTGAATCTGCAGGAGTCAGTGTGAGTGTGTAAGAGTCATTTGAGTCGTAACAAGTAGGTTTGAATCTGCAGGAGTCAGTGTGAGTGTGTAAGAGTCATTTGAGTCGTATCAAGTAGGTTTGAATCTGCAGGAGTCAGTGTGAGTCTGTAAGAGTCATTTGAGTTGTAACAAGTAGGTTTGAATCTTTAGGAGTCAGTGTGAGTGTGTAAGAGTCATTTGAGTCGTAACAAGTAGGTTAGAATCTGCAGGAGTCTGTAAGAGTCATTTTGAGTCATTACAAATAAGTTTGAATCTTCACGATTCATCCTTAGTTGGTAAGAACTATTTTGAGTCATAACGAGTAGGTTTGAATCTTTACGAGTCAGCGTGAGTGTGTAAGAGTCATTTTGAGTCATAACAACTAAGTTTAAATCTCTACAAGTCAGTATGACAATTTGAGTCATTTTGAGTCTTTACAAGTAAGTATGAAACCCTACGAGTCAATGTGAGAGTCATTTGAGTCGTAACAAGTAGGTTTGAATCTGTAGGAGCCTGTGGTAGTCTATAAGAACCATTTTGAATCATTACAAATAAATTTGAATCTTTACGATTCATCGTTAGTCTGTAAGAACTATTTTGAGTCATAACAAGTAAGTTTGATTCTGTACGAATCAGTGTGAGTGTGTAAGAGTCATTTTGAGTCGTTACAACTAAGTTTGAATCTCTACAAGTCAGTATGACAATTTGTGTCATTTTGAGTCTTTACAAGAACATTTTAATCCTTACGATTCAGTGTAAGTGTGTAAGAGTCATTTTGAGTCATAACAACTAAGTTTGAATCTCTACAAGTCAGTATGAAAATTTGAGTCATTTTGAGTCTTTACAAGTAAATATGAGTCTTTATGATCCAGTGTTCATCTGTGAGAGCCATTTTGAGTCATGACAAGTAAGTTTGAATCTTTAGAAGTTACTGGGAGTCTGTAAGAGTCATTTTGAGTCATTAAAGCTAAATTTGAATCCCTACGAGTCAGTGTGAGTGTGTTATTGAGTCTTTACGACTAAGTGTGAATCTTTATGAGACAGTGTGTGTCTGTAAGGGTCATTTTGAGTCTGAACAAGTAAGTTTGACTCTGTACAAGTCAGTATGACAATTTGAGTCATTTTGAGTCTGAACAAGTAGGTTTGAATCCCTACGAGTCAGTGTGAGTGTGTAAGAGTCATTTTGAGTTATTACGAGTAAGTTTGAATCTCGACAAGACATTATGACAATTTGAGTCATTTTGAGTCTTTACAAGTAAATAGTAGTAATAGCTTGTAAAAAATATTTTGAGTCCTAACCACTAGGGCTGGGTGATATATCGCGGGTTTGTCTCTGTGCAAAAAAGAAAATGACTATGTCGTGATATTCGAGTATACGTTTTTACGCAGTTGCTTTTAGCTGCGGGCATTACACTACAGGCTCTTCTCACTCTTTCTTGTCTCTCCTTCTCACAGACAGCAAGCGCACCTTCTTACACACGTCACATACTGTCACGTCATACGTCACATACGTATACCCCCTCGCGGAGCAGAGAGGTAGCAGCATGGGTAATGTTAGCTGTGATGCTAGCGGAGTGGTGCAAGCGGTAATACGAGAGAAAGAAGGTGCGAATCTGGTAACAAATGAAGGAAGAATTAATTCCCAAGAAAAACAGCACGGGGTCCATCGTCTGGCGGTGGTTTGGCTTCAAGTGGGAATATGTCAAACAGACAACCGTAATTTGTCAAGTGTGGGGAAAAAGCATTGCTACAAAAAGTAGCACCACTGCTAATATGTAACATCATTTGAAAAGTCACCTGCTAGAGAATGAAGAGTGCTTACTCCGCATGTCAACATCTCCGTTCGGTGCCACACGCCCACACCATCAAAATGCCGAGGCAAACATTTCCAGATCAACCCTGTATGAAAAAAATAGTCAACAACAGAAGGAGATAACGTCCGCAGGAACCTACCACATAGCGAAGGACATACACAATTTGATTTCCTATTATGCAGCTCATTTTTATTTGACACTTATTGAAATATCTTGTGTGACATCATGCACAAAAGTGCACTTTATTTGTTTTAAACTATTGTAGTGGCGTTCTGTACAAAAAGTGCACTTTAATTTAGTGTTGTTTTGATAAGTCATCTTAGTGACATCATGCACAAAAGTGCACTAATAGCTTGTTTTAAAATGTCTCTGACAATTTTGCACTTTCTGTTTTGGAAATGACATGAATGTTTGTGCCACTGCTTAATAACTCTTTAATAAATACACTTTTGCTAAATTGACTTAGTTGTAATTTCCCTCTCTGCATGAAAGTAAAAAAGTAGCATATATGAATGCAGCATGAAGAAGAATGTTTGAATGTAGACACATAGAATCATCATACTGCTGTGATTATATGCATCAACTGTTCATTCAAGGCTAAGGCAAAAATTTCGAGATATATATCGTGTATCGTGACATGGCCTAAAAATATCGAGATATTAAAAAAGGCCATATCGCCCAGCCCTACTTACCACTAAGTTTGAATCTTTGTGAGTTGTGTGACTCAAAAGTAATTTTGAGTCATTACAAGTAAGTTTGAATCTTTATGAGTCAGTGTTAGTCTAAAAGAGTCATTTTGAGTCTTTACCACTAAGCTTGAATCTTTAGGAGTCAGTGTGAGTCTGTAAGAGTCATTTTGAGTCATTACAAGTACGTTTGAATCTTTACAAGTCGATGTGAGTCTGTAAAGAATATTATTGAGTGTTTACGACTAAGTTTCAATCTCTGAGTGAGTGTGACAATGTGAATCATTTTGGGTCTTTACAACGAAGTTTCAATCTCTATGAGTCAGTGTGAGTGTGTAAGAATCATTTTGAGTGTTTACGACTAAGTTTGAACACCTCCGAGTCAGTGAGTCAATTTGAGTCTTCACGACTAAGCGTGAATTTTACGACTCAGTGTGAGTCTGTAATAGCCATTTATTATCATTATCATATTATCATTACGACCAAGTCTGAATCTCTACAAGTTATTGTTTCAATTTGAGTCATTACAAGTAAGTCTGAATCTCTGCGAGTCAGTGTGAGCGTGTAAGAGCCATTTTGAGTCTTTAGTTTGAATCTCAACGAATCACTATAAAAATGTTTATTTATTTTAAGTTATTACAAGCACGTTTAAATCCTTACAAGGCAATGTGAGTCCGTAAGAACCATTTTTAGTCATTAGAACCAAGTCTGAATCTCTGCAATCTCTGTCATAATGACTCTAAAGAGTCATTATGACAATTTGAGTTATTTTGAGTCATTACAAGTAAATTCAAATCCCTATGAGTTAATGTGACTTTGTAAGAGTCACTTTGATCTTTACGACCAAGTCTGAATCCCTCCAAGTTATTCTGTCAGATTGAGTCATTACAAGTAAGTATGAACCTATGCGAGTCAGTGTGTGAGTCTGTAAGAGTCATTTTGAGTCATGACAAGTCCGTTTGAATCTCAACGAGTCAGGGAGACAATTTGAGTTATTTTGAGTCATTACAAGTACGTTTGAATCTCAACGAGTCAGTGTGAGTCAATAAGAGCCATTTTCAGTCTTTACTATTACGTTTGAGTCTGTACTGTACTATCCATCCATCCATCCATCCATTTTCCATCCATCCATTTTCTACCGCTTATTCCCTTCGGGGTCGCGGGGGGCGCTGGAGCCTATCTCAGCTACAATCGGGCGGAAGGCGGGGTACACCCTGGACAAGTCGCCACCTCATCGCAAGGCCAACACAGATAGACAGACAACATTCACACTCACATTCACACACTAGGGCCAATTTAGTGTTGCCAATCAACCTATCCCCAGGTGCATGTCTTTGGAGGTGGGAGGAAGCCGGAGTACCCGGAGGGAACCCACGCAGTCACGGGGAGAACATGCAAACTCCACACAGAAAGATCCCGAGCCCGGGATTGAACCCAAGACTACTCAGGACCTTCGTATTGTGAGGCAGATGCACTAACCCCTCTGCCACCGTGCTGCCATATATATACAGGTAAAAGCCAGTAAATTAGAATATTTTGAAAAACTTGATTTATTTCAGTAATTGCATTCAAAAGGTGTAACTTGTACATTATATTTATTCATTGCACACAGACTGATGCATTCAAATGTTTATTTCATTTAATTTTGATGATTTGAAGTGGCAACAAATGAAAATCCAAAATTCCGTGTGTCACAAAATTAGAATATTACTTAAGGCTAATACAAAAAAGGGATTTTTAGAAATGTTGGCCAACTGAAAAGTATGAAAATGAAAAATATGAGCATGTACAATACTCAATACTTGGTTGGAGCTCCTTTTGCCTCAATTACTGCGTTAATGCGGCGTGGCATGGAGTCGATGAGTTTCTGGCACTGCTCAGGTGTTATGAGAGCCCAGGTTGCTCTGATAGTGGCCTTCAACTCTTCTGCGTATTTGGGTCTGGCATTCTGCATCTTCCTTTTCACAATACCCCACAGATTTTCTATGGGGCTAAGGTCAGGGGAGTTGGCGGGCCAATTTAGAACAGAAATACCATGGTCCGTAAACCAGGTACGGGTAGATTTTGCGCTGTGTGCAGGCGCCAAGTCCTGTTGGAACTTGAAATCTCCATCTCCAT
>NC_084570.2:42089160-42166660 GCF_033978685.3 Nerophis lumbriciformis | reverse complement strand
TCAATAAAGAAGCATGTTACAATCAAACAGCCGGTATGTAAAAAGTACAATACCTACAGTATTGACACTTTGTAGGGCACAACAGTCGACAAACCTGGTACATTCATCTTACTGGCAGAGAGTACTTCCTGACTACGGCAACTCACATAGGACAAACTGAAATAAATGCATACTTGCAAGTGATTACTAGATGAATGAAAATAAAAATGTTTGATTTTATTATGAAATAAATGAACATTTATTACATTATTTGAACATTTCCCGTGCAATTCTCTACTAAAACTCGAGGTCGGGCGATGTTTTTCCGGCGAGTTAAATCAGTGAGCAACAGTAACACTCGTCGAGTGTTAACTTCCTCTGTAGCTTTTTGTTATTAACGTTATTTCAATGGAGTACATATTTCCCTAAGTCAGGGGCAGACTTGGAGTGTTATTGCAGCTGGAACTAATCGATGTCTTACAACAATGGTCGAGCAGACAAGAAGGCCTTGTCGAAGTGTAACTTTGGCCACAAACATAAGGATAATCTGCAATGTTAAACTACTTCTGGGTTTTTTTTAATGTTGTTTTTGCTTTATTTGTGTATATTTTATTGTTTTAATGTAGTATAATATTTCTAAAAAAGTTAATTTGGTTGAATACTGTGACTAACAATGCCGAACAATCATTTTGTTAGTTGCTGGGATAGAATCCAGGTTAATATTGCCATGCTTTTAATTTGAAACTTACTTTGCGCTGAACAGGAAGTCACTATCCGCACATTTTACACTGTAAAAAAAATACAATGTAGATTTTACGGTAAAAAAAAAGTGACAATAAAGTAGCCAGAATTTTACCGTAAATGTTAAGTTTTTTTTAACAGTGAATTACCGTGAATGTAAAAACAGTAACTCTTTTATATTTCCAACACTGAGCTACCAGTTATTTACTGTATATTTAACGTTGTTGTTTTTACAGTGTATTTGTGTAAATGGAAAAAAAGTAACCCTTTAATTTCTATGACAAAATTCTGCCAAATGAGCTACCAGTTTTTACCGTAAATTTAACGTTGTTGTTTTTACAGTGTATTTCTGGAAATTGAAAATATGAAGCTTACTTTACACTGAACAGGAAGTCACTGTCTGCACATTTTACAAAAAAATACAATGTACATTTTACGGTTAAAAATATTGGCACTTCAGTCGCCAGAATCTTTCCGTAAATTTTACGGTGTTTTTTAACAGTGAATTACCGTAAATGTAAAAGAAGTAACTCTTTTATATTTCCCCAAAAAATTCTGGCAACTGAGCTGCCAGTTTTTTTTAGTTTTTTTTTTTATAAATGTTTTTATTAAATTTGACAGGTATTACAATATACAATAGAACAGTAGTCACATTTTCCCCTTTTTTTCCCACCCACTTCCAAGAACAGCAACCCAACACATACCCCATACACACATACCCCCCCAGGCAGGTAAGTTAAAGGTACAGTCACAAATGGAAAATAATTAGTACATCACTTTCTTCTCAACATAGGCAGATAGTAAATATACACCCAGAATAAATATAAATAAAAAACCAAAAAAACCAAAAAGGAAGCTGGTTTATGAAAGGTGAACTTTTGAAGTGTCCTGTAGCGTCTTTAATTTAGCTATGTAGTCAACCACACAGCCCCAAACAGAATAAAACTTCCCAGGTGCCCCCCTAAGATTGAACTTTATTTTCTCCAGATCTAAATACATCATAAGGTCTTTAAGCCATAAGGAGGCTTTGGGGCAGACTGGTGACTTCCACTCCAGCAAAATTCTCCTACGTGCTAGTAAGGATGCAAAGGCGATACTATCCTTAAATTTTCTCCTTATTTGGGGATCTGATACCATCCCAAAAATAGCCATTTCTGCACATGGTGTCAGATTTAAATCCAATGCCTTAGTAAGGTGTTTGAAAATAGTTGTCCAATAATCCAGCAAATGGGGACAAGACCAAAACATGTGCGTCATGTTTGCAGGTGACATGTAACATCTGTTACAAGTATCCGAGATATTGGGGTATATTTTGGAGAGTTTGGAATTAGTGAAATGAATACGATGGACAATCTTGAATTGTATTAAATTAAGCCTTGAACAGGATGTACTGTTATTAATTTGGGTTAAGGCAGAATCCCAATCTCCATCATCTATAGATCTGCCAAGCTCTTCTTCCCAATTCCCTCTGATTTTATCAAGAGACGTTTTACCAAACTGGGATATTAAGATGTAGATTTTGGAGATTAGGCCTTTCTGATTTGTGGGAATATCTAAAATTTAGTCAATTAGCGAATTAGGTGGAGTATTAGGGAAAGAGAGACTATTTGATTTAACAAAATTACGAACCTGAAAGTATCGAAATAGGTGAGATTTTGGTAGGTCAAATTTTTCACACAGTTCACTGAAACTAGCGAAGACATCACCAATATATAAGTCCTTTAGCCTGCTAAGTGTTGACTGCTTCCATAGAGAAAACGCTACATCTGTGTTGGGAGGGAGGAAGAGGTGGTTATTATGAATGGGACTGTGGTTGGATAAGCCCTGCAGGCCGAAAGTATTTCTAAATTGAGACCAGATTCTAAGAGTAGAAATGACAATTGGACTACAAGTAAATTGGGATGTTCAATAAGGTAATTTTGATGTAAGCAGATCCAAGAGAGAGGTAGAACAGGAACTAGCTTCAGACTTGCACCAGATTAATTCAGGTTCTTGGATCCAGAGAGTCACTTTGTGTATGTTAGCTGCCCAATAGTAGTATTTTAGATTAGGGAGTGATAAACCACCTACGGACCTATGCCTTTGCAGGAACTCTCTCCTAATCCTGGGAGTCTTGCCTTTCCATATAAAGGATGAAATTAGTTTGTTTATTATGCAAAAAAAGGAATTGGGTAAAAAGATAGGCAAACATTGAAACAGATACAAAAATCGAGGAAGCACATTGATTTTGACGCAGTTTACCCTGCCCGCTATAGTTATGTGTAAATCATTCCACCTTTCCAAATCTAATTTAAGTTTGTCGATTAGAGGTGGAAAATTGTCCTTGTAGAGAGCTGGTAGCTTACGACAAATATGTACACCTAAGTACTTGAAGCTGTTCCTGGACATCTTAAATGGGAAATATCCATCAGGGATCTCAAGGGCCAAATTATTCACAGGGAAGCATTCACTCTTAGCGAAATTCAATTTATAGCCAGATAATGATCCAAAATTGTTTAGCAATTCAATAATCTTTGGAATGGTAAAGATTGGATCAGATATAAACAATAGTAAATCATCCGCGTATCTATGGATTCCTTTACTGATACCAGCCGATTTAAATCATCCGCGCATCTATGGATTCCTTTACTGATACCAGCCGATTTAAGGGCAATGGACAAGGGTTCGATTGCAGTAACGAATAACAATGGGCTTAGAGGGCACCCCTGGTGTGTACCTCTGCCAAGTGTGAAAAATTGGGATAACATCCCATTTGTGCTTACGGCAGCCCTAGGAGAAGAGTATAGAAGTGCTATCCAAGATATATATTTGGACCCAATGTTGAATCTCTTTAAGACCTCCAATAAATATCCCCACTCCACCCTGTCGAAAGCTTTCTCCGCATCCAAAGAGACCACCACTTCTGGCGTCTCCTCGGATGCTGGAGAAAAAATAATGTTAAGAAGGCAACGAATGTTGGAAAAAGAGTGCCGGTTTTTCATAAACCCTGTTTGGTCAGGTAATATGATGTTTGGTAAAATTGATTCAAGGCGAAGGGCCAGTGCTTTAGCTAAAATCTTATAATCAGCGTTTAAGAGAGAGATGGGACGGTAAGAACTACAATCGGAATCTACTTTGCCCGGTTTTAGTAATAAAGTTATTGACGCTTCGGTGAGAGTTCGAGGCAGGGTACCCCGGTCCAGAGAGCTACCAGTTTTTTACCGTAAATTTAACGTTGTTTTTACATTATATTTCTGTAAATGGAAAAACGGTTAAACTTTTATTTTTATGATATAATTTTTAGGTAACTGCCAGTTTTGTTTTTTTACCGCAAATTTAACAATGTTATCTTTACAGTGTATTACTGTAAATGGAAAATTTGAAGCTTACTTTGCACTGAACAGGAAGTCACCATCTGCACATTTTACAAAAAAATATTAGCACTTCAGTCGCCAGAATTTTACCATAAATTTTACGATGTTTTTTAAAAGTGAATTATCGTAAATGTAAAAACAGTAACTATTTTATATTTCCAACAAACTTCTGACAACTGAGCTCCCAGTCTTTTACCGTAAATTTAACGTTGTTGTTTTTACAGTGTATTTGTGTAAATGGAAAAAAAAATAACAGTTTAAATTCTGGCAACTGAGCTGCCAGTTTTTTACCGTAAAATCTACGGTCATTCTTTATACAGTAATTACTGTAAATGGAACAATGGCAACACTTTTATTTTTATGATAGAATTTTTAGGTAACTGAGCTGCCAGGTTTTTTTTTACCGCCAATTTAACATTGTTGTTTTTACGGTGTATTACTGTAAATGGAACATTTTAAGCTTACTTTGCACTGAACAGGAAGTCACTATCTGCACATTTTGCCCAAAAATACAATGTAAATTTTACGGTAACAAATATTGGCAGTTCAGTCGCCAGAATTTTACCGTATATTTTACGGTTTATTAATAGTGAATTACTGTAAATGTAAAAACAGTAACTTTTATATTTCCAACAAAATTCTGGCAACTGAGCTGCCAGTTTTTTACCGTAAATTTAACGTTGTTGTTTTTACAGTGTATTTGTGTAAATGGAAAAAAAAACACTTTAATTTTTATGACAAAAGTCCGGCAACTGAGCTGCTAGTTTTTGACCGTAAAAGCTACGGTCATTCGTTATATAGTAAATACTGTAAATGGAAAAACGGTAACACTTTTATTTTTATGATATAATTTTTAGGTGACTGAGCTTTTTTTTTTTTTTTTTAACCACAAATGTAACATTGTTGTTTTTTCAGTGTCCATCCATCCATCCATATTCTACCGCTTAGTCCCTTCGGGGTCGCGGGGGGCGCTGGAGCCTATCTCAGCTACAATCGGGCAGAAGGCGGGGTACACCCTGGACAAGTCGCCACCTCATCGCAGGGCCAACACAGATAGACAGACAACATTCACACTCACATCCACACACTAGGGCCAATTTAGTGTTGCCAATCAACCTATCCCCAGGTGCATGTCTTTGGAGGTGGGAGGAAGCTGGAGTAGAACCCACGCAGTCACGGGGAGAACATGCAAACTCCACACAGAAAGATCCCGAGCCCGGGATTGAACTCAGGACTACTCAGGACCTTCGTATTGTGAGGCAGACGCACTAACCCCTCTTCCACCGTTCTGCCCGTTTTACTGTAAATGGAAAATTTGAAGCTTACTTTGCACTGAACAGGAAGTCACTATCTGCACATTTTACAAAAAAATACAATGTAAATTTTACGGTAAAAAATATTGGCACTTCAGTCATCAGAATTTTATTGTACATTTTAAGTTTTTTTTAACAGTGTATTACCGTATATGTAAAAAAAGTAACTCTTTTATATTTCCAACAAAATTTTGGCAACTGAGCTATCAGTTTTTTTTTACCGACTTCCCGGGGGACACGATCGAATGCCTTCTCCAAGTCCACAAAGCACATGTAGACTGGTTGGGCAAACTCCCATTCACCCTCAAGGACCCTGCCGAGACTATAGATCTGGTCCACAGTTCCACGACCAGGACGAAAACCACACTGCTCCTCCTGAATTACGAGGTTCGACTATCCGGCGTAGCCTCCTCTCCAGTACACCTGAATAGACCTTCGGAGTGTGATCCCACAATAGTTGGAACACACCCTCCGGTTCCCCTTCTTAAAGAGAGGAACCACCACCTCAGGTCTGCCAATCCAGAGGTACCGCCCCCGATGTCCACGCGATGTTGCAGAGTCTTTTCAACCAAGACAGCCCCACAGCATCCAGAGCCTTAAGGAACTCCGGGTGGATCTCATCCACTCCCGGGGCCTTGCCACTGAGGAGCATTTTAACTACCTCGGCAACCTCAGCCCCAGAAATAGGAGAGCCCCAGGCACTGCTTCCTCATAGGAAGACGTGTTGGTGGTATTGAGGAGGTCTTCGAAGTATTCCCTCCATTCACTTTCACGTGAGGAAAGTCAGTTGTGTTGTTGTGTTATTTTGTGTTGTATTATTGTGTGTCATTGAAAATCGTCGCGATTATTCGGTCTTCGGCAACAATCAAACAACAGCAACACGTGGGTGGTGTTACTTCCGGTGTGTTTGTGTAACAGTCTAATCGACAAGTTGTGCAACTCTGACGTGATGAAACTGCGCCATGCCAGCAACCTGAGGGTTCCTGGTTCAATCACCACCTTCTACCAACCTAGTCACGTCTGTTGTGCCCTTGAGCAAGACACTTCACCCTTGCTCCTGATGGGTCGTGGTTAGCGCCTTGCACGGCAGCCCCCGCCATCAGTGTGTGAATGTGTGTGTGAATGTGGAAATAGTGTCAAAGTGCTTTGAGTACCGTACTTTCGGCACTATAAGGCGCACCTAAAAACCTCCCATTTTCTCAAAAGCTGACAGTGCGCCTTATAATCCCATGCGCCTTATATATGGACCAATATTGAGCCACAAAAGGTCTCGCAACTACGGGATGCATAACGTAACCCCAGCCTCTACTGTAGCGTCTATTCTATGCGCCTTATAATGGGGTGCGCCTTATATATAAACAAAGTTTTAAAATAGGCCATCCATTGAAGGTACGCCTTATAATCCGGTGCGCCTTATAGTGCGGAAAATACAGTACCTTGAAGATAGAAGAGCGCTATAAAAGTCAATCAATCAATCAATCAATCAATGTTTATTTATATAGCCCTAAATCACAAGTGTCTCAAAGGGCTGCACAAGCCACAACGACATCCTCGGTACAGAGCCCAAGGAAAAACTCACCCCAGTGGGACGTCGATGTGAATGACTATGAGAAACCTTGGAGAGGACCGCATATGTGGGTAACCCCCCCCCTCTAGGGGAGACCGAATGCAATGGATGTCGAGTGGGTCTGACATAATATTGTGAGAGTCCAGTCCATAGTGGATCCAACATAATAGTAAGAGTCCAGTCCATAGTGGGGCCAGCAGGAAACCATCCCGAGCGGAGACGGGTCAGCAGTGCAGAGATGTTCCCAACCGATGCACAGGCGAGCGGTCCACCCCGGGTCCCGACTCTGGACAGCCAGCACTTCATCCATGGCCATGGCCATGGATGAAGTGCTGAAGTGCTGAAGTGCTGGACAGCCAGCACTTCACACAGGCCATGGCCATGACCTGTGCCCCCCCCCCCCCCCACAAGGGAGAGGGGAGCAGAGGAGAAAAGAAAAGAAACGGCACATCAACTGGTCTAAAAGGGGGGTCTATTTAAAGGCTAGAGTATACAAATGAGTTTTAAGATGGGACTTAAATGCTTCTACTGAGGTAGCATCTCTAACTGTTACCGGGAGGGCATTCCATAGTACTGGAGCCCCAATAGAAAACGCTCTATAGCCCGCAGACTTTTTTGGGGGGGCTCTGGGAATCACTAATAAGCCGGAGTTCTTTGAACGCAGATTTCTTGCCGGGACATATGGTACAATACAATCGGCAAGATAGGCTGGAGCTAGACCGTGTAGTATTTTATACGTAAGTAGTAAAACCTTAAAGTCACATCTTAAGTGCACAGGAAGCCAGTGCAGGTGAGCCAGTATGGGTATATGTATATAAAGGTATATACAGTATAGGCGTATATACAGTATAGGCGTAATATGATCAAACTTTCTTGTTCTTGTCAAAAGTCTAGCAGCCGCATTTTGTACCAATTGTAATCTTTTAATGCTAGACATAGGGAGACTCGAAAATAATACGTTACAGTAGTCGAGATGAGACGTAACGAACGCATGAATAATGATCTCAGCATCACTAGTGGATAAAATAGAACGAATTTTAGCGATATTACGGAGATGAAAGAAGGCTGTTTTAGTAACACTCTTAATGTGTGACTCAAACGAGAGAGTTGGGTGGAAGATAATACCCAGATTCTTTACTGAGTCGCCTTGTGTAATTGTTTGGTTGTCAAATGTTAAGGTGGTATTATTAAATAAATGTCGGTGTTTAGCAGGACCGATAATCAGCATTTCCGTTTTCTTGGCGTTGAGTTAGTATAACCCATTTACCATTCTATAACCATTCTTAATCGATTAAAAAAAAATCCAAAAAATGTATTAATCTATTAAAATTCTTATTTTTTCATTATAAATATATTTATTTTAATATTATCATTATAATATATTATTTATATAAATGTATTATTTCTTAATTTTAATTTTACAAATAATTATTCTAAATTTAAAAAACAATATAGAACTATATCTATTTTATGTCGTCAATCATAGAACTGGCACCCAATATTATTCAAGTATTTTGAATCGAATCGTTACCCCAAGAATGGAATTGAATCATGTGGTGCTAAAAGATTCACAGTCCTACTTTTTAGTAGTAAGACGACCTGACTCGATGAGTCGGTCAGCATAAGCGGGTGTGAGGAGACCCCGTTGCGGCCATGGCGGCCATTTTCTTTTTCTCCCGCCATTCTCATTTATCGTCCCTCGCCATATTGTGACGATTTGTTGTGTTTCTCGTCTTTCCCTACAAGACTCATTGACGGTGTGCCCTCCTTCCTCAGGAGTATCGAGACCGGAAGAAGGAGAACCAGGAGCGTCTGGCCGAGGACACGGAGGCCAACGAGGACGCGCCGCTGCCCCCCCACAGCACGCACAGGGAGCGCTTGTGGCGGGCCTTCGAGAACCCGCACACGTCCACCATGGCGCTGGTCTTCTACTACGTGACGGGCTTCTTCATCGCCGTGTCGGTCATCGCCAACGTGGTGGAGACGGTGCCGTGCCGCCCCGTCAAGGGGAAAGTGAGGGACCTGCCCTGCGGCGAGAAGTACCAGCTGGCCTTCTTCTGCATGGACACGGCGTGCGTGCTCATCTTCACCTTCGAGTACCTGATGCGTCTGTTTGCCGCGCCCAGCCGCTGCAAGTTCATGCGCTCCGTCATGTCGGTCATCGACGTGGTGGCCATCATGCCCTACTACATCGGCCTGGTCATGCCGGAGAACGAGGACGTGAGCGGCGCCTTCGTCACGCTGCGGGTCTTCCGAGTCTTCCGCATCTTCAAGTTCTCGCGCCACTCGCAGGGCTTGAGGATTTTGGGCTACACGTTGAAGAGCTGCGCCTCGGAGTTGGGCTTCCTGCTCTTCTCGCTCACCATGGCCATCATCATCTTCGCCACCGTCATGTTCTACGCCGAGAAGGGAACCGCGGGCTCCACCTTTACCTCCATCCCGGCCTCCTTCTGGTACACCATCGTCACCATGACCACGCTGGGGTGAGTCGCCATGACGACGCACGCGCCGCGCGTCCTGCAGAGCGCGCCGCCCACGCCGTGCTGTTGCGGCGTGGCGGCCGGTCTTCATCCAGCCCACGCGCTCGCGCACGCACGCACGCGCGCGTGTGTGTGTGTGCGTCCGTGTGTGCGTGTTGTTGCTTGTTGCTCACAGACACTGAACACACAGTAGTAGTGAGTCCTCTTTTGTACAGGCTCACAGTGTGTTGTTTATTGTAGTGAGTCACTGTGTCTAGTCGTTTGTTGTAGTGGGTCACTCACTGTGTGTAGTTATGTTGTTGTAGTGGGTCACTGTGTGTAGTTATGTTGTTGTAGTGGGTCACTGTGTGTAGTTATGTTGTTGTAGGTCACAATGTGTTGTTTATTGTAGTGAGTCACTGTGTTTAGTCCAGAGGATCTTAACCTTGTTGGAGGTACCGAACCCCACCAGTTTCATATGCGCATTCCCCGAACCCTTCTTTAGTGAAAAATAAAAATAAAAATATTATTATTATTTATAGTTATATGTTTTTGGTAACACTTTAGTATGGGGAACATATTCTAAGCAACAAAGACTTAATTTAGAGTTTTTTGGACACTAGGGGAACATATTCTAAGTAACAAAGACTTAATTTAGAGTTATTTGTTTAGGTTTAGAGGGTTAGGGCCAGGGTTAGAGGGTTAGAGTTATAATAAGGCCGTGCCGAATAAGGCATTAATAAGTACTTAATAATGACTAA
This sequence comes from Nerophis lumbriciformis, assembly GCF_033978685.3. Lineage (NCBI taxonomy): Eukaryota > Metazoa > Chordata > Actinopteri > Syngnathiformes > Syngnathidae > Nerophis > Nerophis lumbriciformis. The sequence continues at coordinate 42,156,487 of NC_084570.2, read as the reverse complement.
TTATGAGCCAATATGTTACTAATTTGCATGTTAATAAGCAACTAATTAATGGTGAATATGTTCCCCATACTAAAGTGTTACCATGTTTTTTTTAGTGGTGTACAAAATGAAGCGTGCATGAACATCACCTTGTTCAAACAACAAAACCAGCACAGTGCATAAACTCACAACAAATGACACACCTGCAAATCAGTCTGACTTCTGCTGTTGTCGTATCCGTAATACGCCGATAGGGAGAAGTTTTTATTTACACGATGAGTCGAGTCTGTTTTGACCTCCGCTGAACCCGTGAGGCCGACTCACCGAACCCCTAGGGTTCCATTGAACCCAGGTTAAGAACCACTGGTCTAGTCGTTTGTTGTAGTGGGTCACTGTGTGTAGTTATGTTTTTGTAGTGAGTCACTGTGTGTAGTTATGTTGTTGTAGAAGGTCACAGTGTGTTGTTTATTGTAGTGAGTCACTGTGTCTAGTCGTTTGTTGTAGTGGGTCACTGTGTAGTTATGTTGTTGTAGTGAGTCACTGTGTGTAGTTATGTTGTTGTAGAAGGTCAGTGTGTTGTTTGCTGTAGTGAGTCACTGCGTCTAGTCGTTTGTTGTAGTGGGTCACTGTGTGTAGTTATATTGTTGTAGTCGGTCACTGTGTGTAGAAGGTCACAGTGTGTTGTTTATTGTAGTGAGTCACTGTGTTTAGTCGTTTGTTGTAGTGGGTCACTGTGTGTAGTTATGTTGTTGTAGTGGGTCACTGTGTGTAGTTATATTGTTGTAGAAGGTCATAGTGTGTTGTTTATTGTAGTGAGTCACTGTGTCTAGTTGTTTATTGTAGTCGGTCACTTTGTGTAGTTATGTTGTTGTCGTGGGTCAGTGTGTGTGTAGTTATGTTCTTGTAGAAGGTCACAGTGTGTTTTTTATTGTAGCGAGTCACTGTGTCTAGTCGTTTGTTGTAGTCGGTCACTGTGTGTAGTTATGTTGTTGTAGAGAATCACTGTGTGTAGTTATGTTGTTGGAGAAGGTCACAGTGTGTTGTTTATTGTAGTGAGTCACTGTGTCTAGTCGTTTGTTGTAGTGGGTCACTGTGTGTAGTTATGTTGTTGTAGTGGGTCACTGTGTGTAGTTATGTTCTTGTAGAAGGTCACAGTGTGTTGTTTATTATCGTGAGTCACTGTGTGTAGTCGTTTGTTGTAGCTGGTCACTGCGTGTGCTTAGGTTGTTGTAGAAGGTCACAGTGTGTTGTTAATTGTACTGAGTCACTGTGTCTAGTCGTTTGTTATAGTGAGTCACAGTGTGTTGTGTATTGTAGTGAGTTACTGTGTCTAGTCGTTTGTTGTAGTGAGTCACGGTGTGATTTTGTTTATTGTATTAAGTCACAGTATGTAGTAATTTATTGTAGTAAGTCAGAGTGTGTAGTTGTTTATTCTAGTGAGTCACAGTGTGTTGTTTATTGTATTAAGTCACAGTGTGTAGTAATTTATTGTAGTAAGTCAGAGTGTGTAGTTGTTTATTTTAGTGAGTCACAGTGTGATTTTGTTTACTGTATTAAGTCACAATATGTCATAATTTATTGTAGTGATTCAGAGTGTGTAGTTGTTTATTCGAGTGAGTCACAGTGTGTTGTTTATTGTATTAAGTCACAGTATGTAGTAATTTTTTGTAGGGAGTCACTTTGTCGAGTCGTTTGTTGTAGTGAGTCACTGCGTGTAGTTATATTGTAGATGGTCACACTTTGTTTGTTTATTGTAGTGAATCATTGTCGTGAGTCACTGTGTCTCGTCGATTATTGTAGTGAGTCCCTGTATGTAGTAATTTACTATAGTAAGTCATAGCGTGCAATTATGTTTGTATTAAAAGTAGCAATTTGTTGTTTACTGTGGCAAGTAACCGTATGTAGTTGTTTATTGTAGTGAGTCACTGTGTCTAGTCTTTTTTGTAGTGGGTCACAGTGTGATTTTGTTTATTGTATCAAGTTACGGGCATGTAGTGATTTATTGTAGTGTGTCAGAGTGTGTTGATGTTTATTGTAGTGAGTCACTGTGTCTAGTTGTTTTAAGTGACAGTGGAATTTTGTTTATTGTATCAAGTTACAGTATGTAGTAATTGCAGTGTGTCAGTGTGTGTAGTTGTTTATTTTAGTGAGTCACTGTGTGATTTTGTTTATTGTATTTAGTCCCAGTATGTAGTCAATTTTTGTAGTGAGTCACTGTGTCTGGTCATTTGTTGGAGTGACCAGACACAGTGGTGTCTACACAGTGTGTAGTTGTGTTGTTGTAGAAGTTTGCAGTTTGTTTATTGTAGTGAGTCACTGTGTCTAGTCATTTGTTGTAGTGAGTCACAGTATGATTTTGTTTGTTGTATTAAGTCACAGTGTGTATTCATTTATTGTAGTGTGTAGATGTTTATTGTAGTAAGTCAGCGTGCAATAATGTTTTTGTAGAAGGTCACAGTGTGACTTTGTTTATTGTATTAATTCACAGCTTGTAGTAATTTATTGTAGTAAGTTGGTATGTATTTGTTCATTGTAGTGAGTCACAATGTGTTGTGTATTGTGGTGACTCACAGACTGTATGTATTTGTTAATTGTAGTCGGCCTCAGCGTATAGTCATTTATTGTAATGAGTCACAATGTCTAGTCATTTATTGTAGTGAGTCACAATATCTAGTCATTTATTGTAGTGAGTCACAATATCTAGTCATTTATTGTAGTGGGTACAGTGTATATTGGTTCATTTTGTGGAGTCATTTTGATTGTGTTTATTGTGTTAGATCACAAAGTGTCTTCGTTTATTGTAGTAAGTCAAATTGTGTAGTCTCTGGAGTCATGTAATCATTTTAATGTCTCGAAGTGAATAGCAACAGGTTCTTCATTGCAGTGAGTAACAACATGTAGTTGTAGTAGTGAGTCTGTGTGTATCTATTCATTTTAGTAAGTTGGTATGTATTTGTTCATTGTAGTGAGTCGCATTGTGTTGTGTATTGTGGTGACTCACAGACTGTATGTATTTGTTAATTGTAGTCCGCCACAGTGTATAGTCATTTATTGTAATGAGTCACAATGTCTAGTCATTTATTGTAGTGAGTCACAATATCTAGTCATTTATTGTAGTGAGTCACAATATCTAGTCATTTATTGTAGTGGGTACAGTGTATATTGGTTCATTTTGTGGAGTCATTTTGATTGTGTTTATTGTGTTAGATCACAAAGTGTCTGCGTTTATTGTAGTAAGTCAAATTGTGTAGTCTCTGGAGTCATGTAATCATTTTAATGTCTCGAAGTGAATAGCAACAGGTTCTTCATTGCAGTGAGTAACAACATGTAGTAGCTCACAGTGGTTTAGTCATTTGTTGTAGTCTGTGATTTTGTTTATCGTATTAAGTCACAGTATGTAGTAACATTTTGTAGTTTGTCAAAGTGTGTTGTTGTTCATTGTAGTGAGTCACTGTGTGTAGTTATGTTCATTATGTTGTTGTAGAAGGTCACAGTTTGTTGTTTATTGTAGTGAGTCACTGTGTATTAATTTATTGTATGGAGTCACCCTGTGTAGTCGTTTATTGTAGTGAGTCACAATGTGTTGTTTTTATAGTAGGTCACAGTGTATTAGTTCATTATAGCGAGTCACAATGTGTAGTGATTTTTTCTAGTGAATAACAGTGTGTAGTTGTTAATTGTAATGAGTCACGGTGCCGAGTCGTTTGTTGTAGTGAGTCATTAATTGTATTTTTAAATGTAGTGAGTCACCGTGTGTAGTTATTGGTGTGAAAGGTCACAGTGAGTTATTTATTGTAGTGAGTCACAAGGTGTAGTCGTCTATTGTAGTGAGTTGTTTGTTGTAGTGAGTCACTGCGTGTAGTTATGTTGTTGTAGAAGATCAAGGTTTGTTTATTGTAGTGTGTCACTCTGTCTAGTTGTTTGTTGTAGTGAGTCACGGTTTCATTTTTTTTTATTGTGTTAAGTCACAGTATGTAATAATTTATTGTAGTTTGTCATAGTAGGTTGTTGTTTATTGTAGTGAGTCGGTATGTATTTGTTCGTTGTGGTGAGTCACAATGTGTATTCTTTTTTGTAGTGCGTGTGATTTTGTTTATTGTATTAAGTCACAGTATGTAGTAATTTATTGTTGTGTGTCTTGACTCACGAGTGTGTAGTTGTTTATTGTAGTGAGTCACAGTGTTTAACAGTGTTGGGACTAACGCGTTACAAAGTAACGCGTTACTGTAACGCCGTTACTATCGGCGGTAACTAGTAATCTAACGCGTTATTTTTTATATTCAGTAACTCTGTTACCGTTACTACATAATGCGTTACTGCGTTATTTTGCGTTATTTTTTATGTAGTATCGGCTAGAAACTGAGAAGATCTGAGTGTTGCAGCGCTGCTGAAGAGGCGACAAAAAAGAGGCGCGCCGCGCACTGTCTGTGTGTACGTGTGTGTGTGTGTGTGTGTGAGTGTATGTGTGTGTGTGTGTGTGGGAGGGGGCGTGTCTGTGTCTACTATCAAGACGTCATGGCGAACCCCGAAGCCGAGTTTCTTAAAATGGAGATATTTTCAGTACGTTTCTTTTATCGACCACAAAGAAAATAACATTTTAGTTGAATGTAAGTTTCAAATATGCTGAAACAGCTACAAAAACAACATGCTTCGACGAAGCTAGTAAAGAGACACACACTTCACCTCCACGTCCAACAGCGGCTGGATTTTAATGAGGCACTGCACACTGAAGGTACACACACTCTGTCAATTCTCTTATATACTCTTTCATTTTAAACTTTTAGAGTGTTTGATTATCACATCACTCTAAATGTTTCGACTATAAAGTTCACAAACATAAAGAGGGATACTAGTGGGCCAGGCTAATATTTCCTTTTCTCTAAACTAAGTGGGGAAATGTGTAGAGTGTTCTGGGCTTCAGACATGATTTTATTTCACAATTCCTTGAGAAAACGCCTGGTTAGGCTTTATGTATGTAGTGTGTGCCTTTCTTGTTTTACAGCTATGTTGTTATTATGCTGTTTGTTACTTATGTATGTTAAGTTGCAGCTATTTAAAATAGTTTTGTCAATTTGTTCTGGTCTGAAACAAATTGGCCCTTTAAAACATATCTTTGTCTTTGTGTGTTGTATGTAGAGCACATTGCTTAGCAGAGTTCAGTGATCCAAATGCATGTCAAGTTGATCAACACATTGTATTATTCTCCAGTGCAATAACAGTACTAAAATGAAGGCTAAAAGGGCATTAAATGGGGCCTTAAAAAAAATATATAAGTAACTAAATAGTTACTTTTCACAGTAACGCATTACTTTTTGGTTTAAGTAACTGAGTTAGTAACTGAGTTACTTTTGAAATAAAGTAACTAGTAACGTAACTAGTTACTGGTTTTCAGAGGTGGGTAGAGTAGCCAGAAATTGTACTCAAGTAAGAGTACTGTTACTTTAGAGATTTATTACTCAAGTAAAAATAAGGAGTAGTCACCCAAATATTTACTTGAGTAAAAGTAAAAAGTATGTTGTAAAAAAACTACTCAAGTACTGAGTAACTGATGAGTAACATACACACACATATCATATATATATATATTTATATATATATATATACACACACACACACATGTATACATATATATACACACACACACATATATATATATATATATATATATATATATATATATATATATATATATATATATATACATACATTGATATATACAGTATATAATTTATATTTATTTTTTTGCCGTTTTTGTTTACATGTTAATAGTGTTTTAATGAATATACATGCATGTTTAACACATATAGATTCCTTTCTTTCATGAAGACAAGAATATAAGTTGGTGTATTACCTGATTCTGATGACTTGCATTGATTGGAATCAGACAGTAGTGATGACAAACGTCCACGTTTTCAAATGGAGGAGAAAAAAAGTTCCTCCTTTCTGTCCAATACCACATGAAAGTGGTTGGTTTTTGGCATCTTATATGTCCAGCTTCCATATTCGTTTTTATACACTTTACAAGAAATACATTGGCGGCAAACTCCGTAGCTTGCTAGCTTGTTTGCGCAGGCTTTCGGAGACTCTTATTTTGAAAGCGCAGGCGCGATGGAGCGGCACTTTTATTGTGAAGACAGGAACTGTGCAGTCAGTCTTTAGGCTTTTGACGCTTTTGAAATAAAAAATTGTATTTTTTCCTTCACACTTTTGATTGATTGATTGGAACTTGTATTAGTAGATTGCACAGTACAGTACATATTCCGTACAATTGACCACTAAATGGTAACACCCCAATAAGTTTTTCAACTTGTTTAAGTCAGGTCATGTGACCCCTGGCTCTGTTTGATTGGTCCAACGTCACCAGTGACTGCATCTGATTGGTGGAACGGAGTGAACGTCACCAGTGACTGTATTTGTTGAAACGCAGGCACTATGAAGGTCTGTCTGACAGACCAAAACAAACAAAGCGTGCATTAACAGATCGATAAAAATTAGTAACGAGTAGCGAGCTGAATGTAGATAAAAGTAGCGGAGTAAAAGTAGCGTTTCTTCTCTATAAATATACTCAAGTAAAAGTAAAAGTATGTTGCATTAAAACTACTCTTAGAAGTACAATTTATCCCAAAAGTTACTCAAGTAGATGTAACGGAGTAAATGTAGCGCGTTACTACCCACCTCTGCTGGTTTTCAGTAACTAACCCAACGCTGGTGTTTAATAATGTTGGAGTCACAGTGTGTCTTTTTATTGTAGTGAGTTTGTGTGTATTTATTCATTGTAATGAGTCACAGTGTGTCATAATTTTTTGTAGTGAGTCACATTGTGTAGTCATTTATTGTAGTGAGTCAGTGTGTCTTTGTTTACTGTAGCGAGTCACATTGTGTAGTCATTTATTGTAGTGAGTACATTGTGTCTTTGTGAGTAACATTGTGTCTTCATTTATTGTAGTGAGTCATTTTCTTTCTTTCTTTCTTTTAGTTTATTTCGAACATGAACATACTTACAGTATAATACATCACAATTTCATATCATTTCACTTTACATCATGTCCGAAAAGGAGTAGGGAGAAGCAAAGCTTATTTAATCCTACCCCTTTCCCACTTCAGAGCGTTTACAAATATATAGAATCATTTACAAACCTTTTTATATAATAAAATAACATCTGTGAATTAGTATACACAACAGTTTTGTAATATGTAATTAATTAATTCAGTCATTATTAACATACTGAGATGAAGAATATCTTACTTTCAATAAGGTTGAAAGTATTTCTCATAATTTTTCTTCTTTGTACTTTGTAAGCACTATTATTTTGAACAACCTCTTAAATTGGATCATATCAGTACAATGTTTAACTTCTTTACTTAATCCATTCCATCATTTAATTCCACATACTGATATGATAAAGGTTCTTTCCTCTAAGGTTATATTTCTCCTCTTTAGTTGAGAAGAATTGTTGTACATTCTTGGGTAGCAGGTTATAGTTTGCTTTGTACATCATTTTAGCTGTTTGCAATTTTATCAAATCACCGAACTTTAATATTTTTGACTTAATAAATAAAGGGTTTGTATGTTCTCTATATCCAACATGATGTATTATTCTAACTGATCTTTTTTGTAACACGGTTAATGAATGTAGCGCACATTTGTAGTTATTTCCCCATATTTCTGCACAACAACTCAGATATGGTAACACTAGCGAGCAGTAGAGAATATGAAGTGATTTTTGGCCCAGGATGTATTTTGCTTTATTCATTATTGAAATGTTTTTTTGCCACCTTATGTTGTATGTTTTGTATATGAGATTTCCAGTTCATTTGATCATCTATTAATACTCCCAAAAATCTTGTTTCTTTTACCCTTTCAATGTCTACTCCGTCTATTTGTATTTGTGTATGATGCTCTTTTCTACTGTTACCAAATAGCATTATTTTAGTCTTACTGAGATTCAAAGATAGTCTGTTTTTGTCAAACCATTTTTTTAATTTGTCCATTTCTTCTGTTATTATTTGTATTATCTTCTGTGTGTTCTCTCCTGAACAGAAAGCAGTTGTGTCGTCTGCAAATAAAACTAACTTTAAAGGGGAACATTATCACCAGACCTATGTAAGCGTCAATATATACCTTGATGTTGCAGAAAAAAGACCATATATTTTTTAAACCGATTTCCGAACTCTAAATGGGTGAATTTTGGCGAATAAAACGCCTTTCTAATATTCGCTCTCGGAGCGATGACGTCACAATGTGACGTCGCATCGGGAAGCAATCCGCCATTTTCTCAAACACTGAGTCAAATCAGCTCTGTTATTTTCCGTTTTTTCGACTGTTTTCCGTACTTTGGAGACATCATGCCTCGTCGGTGTGTTGTCGGAGGGTGTAACAACACCAACAGGGACGGATTCAAGTTGCACCAGTGGCCCAAGATGCGAAAGTGGCAAGAAATTGGACGTTTGTTCCGCACACTTTACCCACGAAAGCTATGCTACGACAGAGATGGCAAGAATGTGTGGATATCCTGCGACACTCAAAGCAGATGCATTTCCAACGATAAAGTCAAAGAAATCTGCCGCCAGACCTCCATTGAATCTGCCGAAGTGTGTGAGCAATTCAGGGACAAAGGACCTCGGTAGCACGGAAAGCAATGGCGGCAGTTTGTTCCCGCAGACGAGCGAGCTAAACCCCCCTGGATGTCTTGGCTCACACCGTCCCGAAGATGATCAAGAGAAGAATATCGACCCTAGCTTCCCTGGCCTGCTGACATGAGGGTATGTCTACAGAATATATTAATTGATGAAAATTGGGCTGTCTGCACTCTCAAATGTATTTCATATGCTGTAAACCTAGTTCATAGTTGTTAGTTTCCTTTAATGCCAAACAAACACATACCAATCGTTGGTTAGAAGGCGATCGCCGAATTCGTCCTTGCTTTCTCCCGTGTCGCTGGCTGTCGTGTCGTTTTCGTCGGTTTCACTTGCATACGGTTCAAACCGATATGGCTCAATAGCTTCAGTTTCTTCTTCAATTTCGTTTTCGCTACCTGCCTCCACACTACAACCATCCGTTTCAATACATGCGTAATCTGTTGAATCGCTTAAGCCGCTGAAATCCGAGTCTGAATCCGAGCTAATGTCGCTATAGCTTGCTGTTCTTTCCGCCATGTTTGTTTGTGTTGGCTTCACTATGTGACGTCACAGGAAAATGGACGGGTGGTTAAAATCAGGCACTTTGAAGCTTTTTTAGGGATATTGCGTGATGGGTAAAATTTTGAAAAAAACTTCGAAAAATATAATAAGCCACTGGGAACTGATTTTTAATGGTTTTAACAATTCTGAAATTGTGATAATGTTCCCCTTTAAGTCCTTTGTAACTTTACAAATGTCGTTTATATAAAAATTAAACAATCTTGGTCCCAGTATTGATCCCTGGGGTACACCACAAGATGTTGACATATTTTCACCCATCTTCACATATTGCTTCCTGTTGGTTAAATAGCTTCTTACCCAGTTCAAGACCAAACCTCTGATGCCATATCGTTCTAATTTTCGTATTAAAATATCATGATTAATTGTGTCAAATGCTTTTGTTAAATCCATGAATACTGCGGCCGCACATTCTTTACCATCTATTGCATTGGTAATTTCCTCTGTTATTTTGATTAATGCTATTGATGTTGAGATATTTGCTCGGAATCCATATTGGTTCTCCACGAGCGTCCCACTTTTGTTAATAAATAAATCTAATCGACTATTGAATAGTTGTTCCATGATTTTGGAGAATTGTGGAAGTAATGAAACTGGTCTGTAGTTAGTAAACTGGTGTATGTCTCCATTCTTATAAATTGGTACAACTTTTGCAATTTTCATTTTGTCAGGAAATTTGCCGGTTAGAAATGATACGTTGCTGATATATGTCAGAGGATCTGAAATGTCTTCTATAACCTTTTTTATCGTTGCCATATCTATTCGATGACAGTCGGTTGAGGTCTTGGATTTACAATTTTTTACAATTTTGATTATTTCTTCTTTTGTTATGCTCTTAAGAAACATGGAATTGGGATTTCTGTCTATGAGCTCACTCAAGTCCCCAACTGACCCATCATCTGCATTTGGAATTCTTTCATCCAGATTTTTTCCGATATTAACAAAATAATCATTGAAATGTTCAACTATTTGATTCATATTGTCATTTTTTGTATTTCCATCTAGAAAGTACTGAGGGTAATCTTTCTTAGCACCATTTTTAATGATGCTATTTAGGATGACCCATGTTGCTCTCATGTTGTTTCTGTTCTTGTTTAATAATTGACTGTAGTATTCACGGTGGCAGAGGGGTTAGTGCATCTGCCTCACAATACGAAGGTCCTGAGTAGTCTTGGGTTCAATCCCGGGCTCGGGATCTTTCTGTGTGGAGTTTGCATGTTCTCCCCGTGACTGCGTGGGTTCCCTCCGGGTACTCCGGCTTCCTCCCACCTCCAAAGACATGCACCTGGGGATAAGTTGATTGGCAACACTAAATTGGCCCTAGTGTGTGAATGTTGTCTGTCTATCTGTGTTGGCCCTGCGATGAGGTGGCGACTTGTCCAGGGTGTACCCCGCCTTCCGCCCGATTGTAGCTGAGATAGGCTCCAGCGCCCCCCGCGACCCCAAAGGGAATAAGCGGTAGAAAATGGATGGATGGATGGATATAGTATTCCTTCTTACATGTTCGTAGTATACCAATTAGCTTGTTTTTATATTTCTTATACTTATTTTCTGCCTCTATAGATCTCTGTGTTATAAATATTCGATATAATGTGTTTTTTTTGTGACAAGCATTTTTCAGTCCTTTTGTCATCCATGGTTGGTTGTTTTTCTTTTGCTTCTTACTACGTTCTTTCCATGGAAAATGTTTATCATAGAGTTTTAGAAAGGTGTTGAAAAAATTCCCATATGCATCATCTACATCATCTTCATTGTATACATTGTCCCAAATTTGTTTCCTCAGGACCTTCTTGAAGGAAATCATTCCTTCCTCTGTACAGTACATAGTCTTTGAAATGTCTTTTTGTCAATGTTCTTCATCCTGTAGTTCCCATCATAAATAGTCAAGTATATTTTGTGTAGTCATTTATTGTAGTGAGTCATTGTGTAGTCATGTATTGTAGTGAGTCACATTGTGTAGTCATGTAATGTAGAGAGTCACATTGTTTAGTAATTGTATTGTAGCGAGTCACATTGTGTAGTCGTTTATTGTAGCGAGTCATTTTGTGTAGTCATTTATTGTAGCGAGTCACATTGTGTAGTCGTGTATTGTAGCGAGTCATTTTGTGTAGTCATTTATTGTAGCGAGTCACATTGTGTAGTCGTGTATTGTAGCGAATCATTTTGTGTAGTCATTTATTGTAGCGAGTCACATTGTGTAGTCGTGTATTGTAGCGAGTCATTTTGTGTAGTCATTTATTGTAGCGAGTCACTTGTGTAGTCATTTATTATAGCGAGTCACATTGTGTAGTCATATATTGTAGCGAGTCACATTGTGTAGTCATTTATTGTGAGTCATTGTGTAGTCATGTATTGTAGTGAGTCACATTGTGTAGTCGTTTATTGTAGCGAGTCATTTTGTGTAGTCATTTATTGTAGAGAGTCACATCGTGTAGTCGTGTATTGTAGCGAGTCATTTTGTGTAGTCATTTATTGTAGCGAGTCACTTGTGTAGTCATTTATTGTAGCGAGTCACATTGTGTAGTCATATATTGTAGCGAGTCACATTGTGTAGTCATTTATTGTGAGTCATTGTGTAGTCATGTATTGTAGTGAGTCACATTGTGTAGTCGTTTATTGTAGCGAGTCATTTTGTGTAGTCATTTATTGTAGAGAGTCACATCGTGTAGTCGTGTATTGTAGCGAGTCATTTTGTGTAGTCATTTATTGTAGCGAGTCACTTTGTGTAGTCATTTATTGTAGCGAGTCACTTTGTGTAGTCATATATTGTAGCGAGTCATATTGTGTAGTCATTTATTGTGAGTCATTGTGTAGTCATGTATTGTAGTGAGTCACATTGTGTAGTCATGTATTGTAGCGAGTCACATTGTGGAGTAATTTATTGTAGCGAGTCACATTGTGTAGTCATTTATTGTAGTGAGTCATTGTGTAGTCATGTATTGTAGTGAGTCACATTGTGTAGTCATGTATTGTAGCGAGTCACATTGTGTAGTCATTTATTGTAGCGAGTCACTTTGTGTAGTCATTTAAAGTTAAAGTTAAAGTACCAATTATTGTCACACACACACTAGGTTTGGCGAAATTATTCTCTATTGTAGTGAGTCACAACGTGTAGTCATGTATTGTAGCGAGTCACACTGTGTAGTCATGTATTGTAGCAAGTCACATTGTGTAGTCATTTATTGTAGCGTGTCACTTTGTGTAGTCATTTATTGTAGGAGTCATTGTGTAGTCATGTATTGTAGCGAGTCACATTGTGTAGTCATTCATTGTAGTGAGTCACATTGTGTAGTCATGTATTGTAGCGAGTCACATTGTGTAGTCATTCATTGTAGTGAGTCACATTGTGTAGTCATGTATTGTAGCGAGTCACATTGTGTAGTCATTCATTGTAGCGAGTCACATTGTGTAGTCATTCATTGTAGTGAGTCACATTGTGTAGTCATGGATTGTTGCGAGTCACATTGTGTAGTCATTTATTGTAGCGAGTCATATTGGAGTCATGTAATCCTTGTAATGCGTCAAAGTGAATCATAGCAGGTTCTTTGTTGCAGTGAGTAGTTGTTTTTTGTCGTATAATTGGTAAAGTTATCGTCGTACAGTTAGTGAGTAGTAGCGTGAACAGTGGACTTTCTTGCAAAGGAAAACTCGCTGGTTTGATTCCCACTTCGCCCTCAGTCCGGCTGCCGTTGGCCTTTAAAGAAATTATTTCAATTCCTGTGAGAAAGTTGCTTTATTCATCTTGTTTTCGCTGCTCTTTGTTTGTTGTCACAGGCGGACATTGTCGTCTCCTCTTTATTGCTCTGCTCCACCGCTCGCCATGACAACGCCCGTGAAGAACTCCTCAGTCACGACGCTACTTTAACAATGATGAATAGTTGGATTTAGTTTTTTGTCTGGATGGGATAGGCTCCGGCACCCCCCACGAGTCCCAAAGGGACAAGCGGTAAAAAAATGGGTGGATGGATGGATTTCATCACGCATGGCAAGATAGTTGACACCATGCCTTTCCTGTCTGAGTGAAAAGTGGTCTCTAAATAGCTGCGGGAGCTAAAAAAAGACTCGACTTTCATCTCCTTTTTTGCTTTTACCCGCTTTTTATACTGCCATGACATCATCATGTTCACTATATAAGCTGACATGATTTGTGTACTTGTAGACTGTAGTAGTGTTCAACTTTATAATTAGAACACTCGGAGTAATGTGTAATATGAGTACGAGTATGCATTGAAGGACAGTTCAAATCACACCGGAGTAAACGATGGACACAGCAATATGTCACATATTTATTTATTTATTTTTTTGTGTGTTTTTTTTAATTTGTATTACTTTCATTTATATTTCTTATTTATTTATTTAATTAAATTTGTTGATTTATTTATATCATAATTTTTTTTCTTTATCTTTTCACATACGTTTATATTAACATACACTATATTACCAAACGTATTTGGCCACCTCCCTTGACTCACATATGAACTTGAAATGCCATCCCATTCCTAACCCATAGGGTTCAATATGATGTTTTGCAGCTATTACAGCTTCAACTCTTCTGAGAAGGCTGTCCACAAGGTTGCAGAGCGTGTTTATAGGAATTTTCCACCATTCTTCCAAAAGCGTATTGGTGAGGTCACAAACTGATGTTGGTGGAGAAGACCTGGCTCTCAGTCTATGTTCTAATTCACCCCAAAGGTGTTCTATCGGGTTCAGGTCAGGACTCTGTGCAGGCCAGTCAAGTTCATCCACACCAGACTCTGTCATCCATGTCTTTATGGACCTTGCCTTGTGCACTGGGGCACAGTCATGTTGGAAGAGGAAGGGGCCCGCTCAAAACTGTTCCCACAAGGTTGGGAGCAAGGAATTGACCAAAATGTTTTGGTATCTTGGAGCATTCAAAGTTCCTTTCACTGGAACTAAGGGGCCAACCCCAACTCCTGGAAAACAACCCCACACCATAATTCCTCCTCCACCAGACTTCACACTCGGCACAATGCAGTCCGAAATTTACTGTTCTCCTGGCAACCTCCAAACCCAGACTGGTCCATCAGATTGCCAGATGAAAAAGCGTGATTCATCACTCCAGAGAAGGCCTCTCCACTGCAATAGAGTCCAGTGGCAACGTGCTTTACACCACAGCATCCCACGCTTTGCATTGGACTTGGTGATGTATGGCTTCGATGCAGCTGCTCGGCCATGGAAACCCATTCTATGAAGCTCTTCGCGTACTGTACGTGGGCTAATTGGAAGGTCACATGGAGTTTGGAGCTGCAACTGACTGTGCAGAAAGTCTTTGCACCATGCGCTTCAGCATCCGCTGAACCCTCTCTGTCAGTTTACGTGGCCTACCACTTGGTGGCTGAGTTGCTGTTGTTCCCAAACTCTTCCATTTTCTTATAATAAAGCCGACAGTTGACTCTGGAATATTTAGGAGTTAGGAAATTTTACGACTGGATTTGTTGCACAGGTGGCATCCTATGACAGTTCCACGCTGGAAATCACTGAGAACGACCCATTCTTTCACAAATGTTTGTAGAAACAGTCTCCATGCCTAAGTGCTTGATTTTATACCTGTGGCCGGGCCAAGTGATTAGGACACCTGATTCTCATCATTTGGATTGGTGGCCAAATACTTTTGGCAACATAGTGTATGTAGGGTTATCTGTATGTCATTAGTGAGTGATTCGTTCGTATCGGTCGTGCGGGTCAGTTAGCGTCACGGCGCTGTTAGCTGCGATTCAAACAAAATCAAAGGAAGAAGAAAGAAAAGAAGTCACATGTTGTCCAGACGAGGAGAAAACACGGAACGAGCATCCGCCCTCCTGCAACTTTCATCATCACGTTATCAATTAAACATGACCTCCAGAGAGGAAGGAGGAGGAAAGACGGAGAGGACGCTGGCCTTTTAGCTGCAGTCAAAATAGAAACCATCCAACTGACAAGTTTCGATACGGACGTCCTTGTGACCCACAACATTTCACTCCGCAACAACACATTTATGACTGAAAATCGCTACTGAAACAGCTAACTGTAAACTTGTCATGACACTGTAGGTTCTCATGTCGTAGATGACACTCTGTTCTCATGTCGTAGATGACACTCTGTTCTCATGTCGTGGATGACACTCTGTTCTCATGTCGTTGTTGACTCGGTAGGTTCTCATGATGTAGTTTACTCTCTATGTTCTCATGTCGTAGATGACACTCTGTTCTCATGTCGTTGTTGACTCGGTAGGTTCTCATGATGTAGTTTACTCTCTATGTTCTCATGTCGTAGATGACACTCTGTTCTCATGTCGTTGTTGACTCGGTAGGTTCTCATGATGTAGTTTACTCTCTATGTTCTCATGTCGTAGATGACACTCTGTTCTCATGTCGTGGATGACACTCTGTTCTCATGTCGTTGTTGACTCGGTAGGTTCTCATGATGTAGTTTACTCTCTATGTTCTCATGTCGTCGTTGACTCTGTAGGTTCTGATGTTGTAGATGAACCTCTATCTTCTCATGTCATCATTGACTCTGTAGGTTTGCATGTTGTAGAAAACCCTCTATGTTCTCATGTTGTAGTATACTTTGTAGGTTCTCATGTTGTAGATGACCTTCTATTTATTCATGTTGTAGTTGACCCTGTAGGTTCTCATTTTGTAGAGAAGCCTCTATGTTCTCATGTGGTAGATGACCCTCTGTTCTCATACAATCGCTGACTCTGTAGGATCTCATGTTGTAGATGCCCCTCTATGTTTTCATGTTGTTGTTGATTCTCTCGGTTCTCATGTCGTAAATTACCATTTATGTTCTCATGTCATAGATGACCCTCTACGTTCTCATGTCATCATTGATTCTGTAGGTTCTCATGTCGTAGATGACACTCTATGTTACCATGTCGTAGATGACTCTGTAGTTTCTCATGTTGTAGATGAACCTCTATGTTCTCATGTCTTCATTGACACTGTAGGTTCTCATGTCGTAGATGACACTCTGTTCTCATGTCGTCGTTGACTCTGTGGGTTCTCATGACGTAGTTTACTCTCTATATTCTCATGTTGTTGTTGACTCTGTAGGTTCTCATGTCATAGATGACCTTCTATGTTCTCATGTTGTTTTGAACTCTGTAGGTTCTCATGTCGTGGATTAGTCTGTTGTCAAGTCATCGTTGACTGTAGGTTCTCATGTCGTAGATGACACTCTGTTCTCATGTCGTCGTCGACTCTGTAGGTTCTCATGTTGTAGATGAACCTTTATGTTCTCATGTCATCGTTGACTCTGTAGGTTCTCATGATGTAGTTTACTCTCTATATTCTCATGTTGTTGTTGACTGTGTAGGTTCTCATGTCATAGATGACCTTCTATGTTCACATGTTGTTTTTGACTCTGTAGGTTCTCATGTCGTGGATTAGTCTGTTCTCATGAGGTCGTTAAATCTGTAGGTTCTCATGTTCTCATGTTGTAGTTGACTGTGTATGTTCTCATGTAGTAGATCACCCTTTATGTTCTCATGTCGTAGTTGACACTGTAGGTTCTCATGTTGTAGATGACCCACTATGTTCTCATGTCGACTCTCTATGTTCTTATGTTGTAGTTTACTCCATAGGTTCTCATGTTGTAGATGACCCTCCATGTTCTAATGTTGTAGTATACTTTGTAGGTTCTCATGTTGTAGATGACCTTCTATGTTTTCATGTAGTAGTTGACTCTGTAGGTTCTCATATTGTAAATGACGCTCTATGTTCTCATGTCCTCGTTGACTGTAGGTTCTCATGTTGTATATGACCTTCTATTTTCTCATGTCGTAGTTGACTCTGTAGGATCTCATGTCGTTGTTGACTATGTAGGTTCTCATGTTGTAGATGACTTTCTATTTTCTCATGTCGTAGATGTTTTTCTATTTTCTCATGTTGTAGTTGACTCTGTATGATCTCATGTCGTTGTTGACTCTGTAGGTTTTCATGTTGTAGATTACTTTCCATTTTCTCATGTTGTAGATGACCCTCTGTGTTCTCATGTCAATTCTCTATGTTCTTATGTCTTAGTTTACTCTCTAGGTTCTCATGTTGTAGATGCCCCTCTATGTTGTAATGTTGTAGTATACTTTGTAGGTTCTCATGTTGTAGATGACCTTCTATGTTTTCATGTCGTAGTTGACTCTGTAGGTTCTCATGTTGTAGATGACCCTATGTTCTCATATCATCGCTGACTCTGTAGGATCTCATGTTGTAAATGATGCTCTATGTTCTCATGTCGTCGTTGACTCTGTAGGTTCTCATGTTGTAGATGACCATCTATGTTGTCATGTTGTAGTTGACTCTGTAGGTTCTCATGTCTTGTATTACTCTGTATGTTCTCATGTCATCTTTGACTCTGTAGATTCTCATGTTGTAGATGACACTCTATGTTCTCATGTCGTCGTTGACTCTGTAGGTTCTCATGTTGTAGATGAACCTCTATGTTCTCATGTCATCATTGACTCTCTAGGTTCTCATGACCCTCTGTTCTCATGTAGTAGTGTATACTTTGTAAGTTCTCATGTTGTAGAAGACCTTTTATGTATTCATGTTGTAGTTGACTCTGTAGGTTCTCATTTTGTAGGGAAGCCTCTATGTTCTCATGTTGTAGATGACCCTCTGTTCTCATATCATCGCTGACTCTGTAGGATCTCATGTTGTAGATGACCCTCTATGTTGTTGATTCTCTAGGTTCTCATGTTGTCAATGACCCTTTGTTCTCATGTCGTCATTGACTCTGTAGGTTCTCATGTCATAGATGACCCTCTACGAACTCACGTCATCATTGACTCTGTAGGTTCTCATGTCGTGGATTACTCTATGTTCTCATGTTGTTGTTAACTCTGTAGGTTCTCATGTCGTAGATGACACTCTATGTTATCATGTCGTTGTTGACTCTGTAGTTTCTCATGTTGTAGATGTACCTCTATGTTCTCATGTCATCATTGACACTGTAGGTTCTCATGTCGTAGATTACACTCTGTTACCATGACATCATTGACGCTGTAGGTTCTCATGTCGTAGATGACACTGTTTTTATGTCGTCGTTGACTGTAGGTTCTCATGACGTGGTTTACTCTCTATGTTCTCATGTTGTTGACTCTGTAGGTTCTAATGTCGTAGATGACCTATGTTCTCATGTTGTTTTTTACTCTGTAGGTTCTCTTGTCGTAGATTACTCTGTTCTCAAGTCATCGTTGACTCTGTAGGTTCTCATGTTGTAGATGAACTTCTATGTTCTCATGTCGTCGTTGACTCTGTAGGCCCTTATGTCGTAGTTTACTCTCTAATGTCTCATGTCATAGTTGACTCTGTAGGTTCCCATGTCATAGTAAATACTCTCTATGTTCTCATGTCGTCATTGACTCTGTAGGATCTCACGTTGTAGATTACCCTTTGTGTTCCCATGTCATCATTGACTCTGTAGGTTCTCATGTCGTAGATGAACTCCTAAATTCTCATGTCGTCATTGACTCTAGGTTTTCATGTAGTAGATGACCCTCTATGTTCTCATGTTGTTGTTGACTCTGTAGGTTCTCATGTCATAGTTTACTCGCTATGTTCTCATGTCGTTGTTGACTCTGTAGGTTCTCATGTTGTAGATTACTTCCTATTTTCTCATCTTGTTGACTTTGTAGGTTCTCATTTTGTAGATGACCCTCTTTGTTCTCATGTCGTCGTTGACTCTGTAGGTTCTCATGTTGTAGATAACCTCCTATGTTCTCATGTTGTTATTGACTCTGTAGGTTCTCATGTTGTAGATGACCATCTATGTTCTCATGTCGTCATTGACTCTGTAGGTTCTCATGTTGTTGATGACCTCCTATGTTTTCATGTTGTAGATGACCCACTATGTTCTCATGTCGTCGTTTACTCTGTAGGTTCTCATGTTGTCGATGACCTCCTATGTTCTCATGTTGTTGTTGGCTCTAGGTTCTCATGTTGTAGATGACCCACTATGTTCTCATGTCGTCGTTTACTCTGTAGGTTATCATGTTGTTGTTGACTGTAGGTTCTCATGTTGTAGATTAACCTCTATGTTCTCATGTTGTTGTTGACTCTGTAGGTTCTCATGTAGTAGATGACCCTCTATGTTATCATGTTGTTGTTGACTCTGTAGGTTCTCATGTTACAGAGGACCTCCTATGTTCTCATGTGGTTGTTAACTCTGTAGGTTCTCATGTTACAGAGGACCTCCTATGTTCTCATGTTGTTGTTGACTCCATAGGTTGTCATGTAGTAGATGACCCTATATGTTTTTATGTTGTTGTTGACTCTGTAGGTTCTCATGTTGTCGATGACTTCCTATGTTCTAATAATGTTGTGGACTCTGTAGGTTCTCATGTAGTAGATCAGTGGTCCCCAACCACCGATTGGTACCGGGCCACACAACAAGTTTAAAAAAAAAAAAAAAAAAAATGTTTTTAATTTTTTATTAAATCAACATAAAAAACAAAATATATACATTAGGGATGTCCCGATCCAGGTTTTTGCACTTCCGATCCGATACCGATATTGTTTTTGCATTTCCGATCCGATACCGATACTGACCGATACTGGCCTATCCGAGCATGTATTAAAGTTTAAAGTTATTTAGCCTACTTAGATGTCAGAATCATGTTGAAAAGGGTTTTAGTACTCTTGATAACAACTAGCCAGCTGAATTAGGGGAGTTTGAATAATACACAATGGTTGGTAACAAGAAACTGACCTGTTTATTCAAGGATAAACACAAAATAGACAAAATTATACATGACAAACAGAAATGGCATCATTGAACTAGGGCTGGGCGATATGGCCTTTTTTTTAATATTGCGATATTTTAAGGCCATATTGCGATACACGATATATATCTCGATATTTTGCCTTAGCCTTGAATGAACACTTGATGCATATAATCACAGCAGTATGATGATTCTGTGTTTTGATTGATTGATTGAGACTTTTATTAGTAGGTTGCACAGTGAAGTACATATTCCGTACAATTGACCACTAAATGGTAACACCCCAATAAGTTTTTCAACTTGTTTAAGTCGGGGTCCACTTAAATTGATTCATGATACAGATATATACTATCAGATATATACTATCATCATAATACAGTCATCACACAAGATAATCACATTGAATTATTTACATTATTTCTAATCCAGGGTGTGGAGGGGGGCGCCTGATGTAAGTGTCAAAAAGACAGCCAAAAGAGTTTGATATGAGAATAAATCTAAAGTTAAAATATAGGGTAGAAATGCACCCATTTGCAGGAAATGCAGTCTTGATTTTCAAAATGTTCTTTCAAGGCTTGCATGTCTACATTAAAACATTCTTCTTCATACTGCATTAATATATGCTACTTTTAAACTATCATGCAGAGAAGGCAATCATAACTAAAAAAATCACTATTTTTTTCATACGGTGTTGATGTGGAACTTTTTGCCATTTTGATGGTGTGGACGTGTGGCACCGAATGGAGATAAGCGTCTCGACAGACGTCACAATATTTGAACAATGATGACGAAAACTGTTGTCTCTGTCGTGTCCGTGTGTCGAAAATTGTTAAGCGCTTATTTTTTTATTTGATTTTGTGCGTGGCATAGATTTGCCGTGCGCAGAGGACGTTTGAGCAGGCGCGCACCTTAGCGGCCATGCCGCTACCTCGCTCTCTGCTGGGAGAGGACGTATACGTATGTGACGTATGACGTGACAGTATGTGACGTGTGTAAGAAGGTGCGCTCGCTGTCTGTGAGAGGGAGACACAGGAAAGAGTGAGAAGAGCCTGTCATGTAATGCCAGCAGCTAAAAGCAATTGCGTGAGAATCCACAGACGTGTGGATGTGTTGAAGGTGTGCTGGAAAATGCGGAACGGAAAATACGGAGCAGCAGAAAAGTGGAATGTATTATTTAAATAGGTGCGTTGGAAAACACGGACCGGAGTTTTTTTTTAAACTGGATCTGGATCGGCATTTTCCCATGCCTTGCCGATATGCAATTTTTGGCAAATATCGGCAGCCGATCCGATCCAAATATCGGATCGGTACATCCCTAATATACATTATATATCAACATAGATCAATACAATCTGCAGGGTTACAGTCCGTCAGCACACATGATTGTATTTATTTATGAAAAAATAAAAAAATAAAAAAATAAAAAACCTGGTCCGCGGGACAAATTTTCAAGCGTTGACCGGTCCGCAGCTACAAAAAGTTTGGGGACCACTGTAGTAGATGATCCCCTATGTTCTAATGTTGTTGTTTACTCTGTAGGTTCTCATGTTGTAGATGACCTTCGATGTTCTCATGTCGTCATTGACTCTGTAGGTTCTCATGTCGTAGATGACCTCCTATGATCTCATGTTGTTGTTGACTCTGGAGGTTCTCATGTTGTAGATGACCTTCTATGTTCTCATGTTGTTGTTGACTCTGTAGGTTCTCATGTTACAGAGGACCTCCTATGTTTTCATGTTGTTGTTGACTCTATAGGTTGTCATGTAGTAGATGACCCTATATGTTTTATGTTGTTGTTGACTTTGTAGGTTCTCATGTTGTCGATGACCTCCTATTTTCTCATGTCGTCATTGACTCTGTAGGTTCTCATGTCGTAGATGACCTCCTATGATCTCATGTTGTTGTTGACTCTGTAGGTTCTCATGTTGTAGAGTACCTTCTATGTTCTCATGTCGTCATTGACTCTGTAGTTTCTCATGTCGTAGATGACCTCCTATGATCTCATGTTGTTGTTGACTATGTAGGTTCTCATGTTGTAGATGACCTTCAATGTTCTCATGTTGTTGCTGACTCTGTGGGTTCTCATGTAGTAGTTTACTCTCTACGTTCTCATGTCGTAGATGACCTCCTATGTTCTCATGTTGTTGTTAACTCTGTAGGTTCTCATGTAGTAGATGACCTCATATGTTCCAATGTTGTTGTTGACTCTGTAGGTTCTCATGTCGTAGTTTACTCTCTATGTTCTCATGTTGTTGTTGACTCTGTAGGTTCTCATGTTATAGATGACCTTATATGTTCTCATGTTGTCGTTGACTCTATAGGTTCTCATGTAGTAGATGACCCTCTATGTTCTCATGTTGTTGTTGACTCTATAGGTTCTCATGTTACAGAGGACCTCCTATGTTTTCATGTTGTTGTTGAGTCTGTAGGTTCTCATGTCGTAGATGACCCCCTATGTTCTCATGTTGTTGTTGACTCTATAGTTTGTCATGTAGTAGATGACCCGCTATGTTTTCATATTGTTGTTGACTCTGTAGGTTCTCATGTCGTAGATGACCCTCTTTGTTCTCATTTTGTTGTTGACTCTGTAGGTTCTCATGTTACAGAGGACCTCCTATGTTCTAATATTGTAGTTGACTCTGTCGGTTCTCATGTTACAGAGGACTCCTATGTTCTCATGTCGTCGTTGAATCTGTAGGTTCTCATGTAGTAGTTTACTCTCTATGTTCTCATGTAGTAGATGACCTCCTATGTTCTAATGTTGTTGTTGACTCTGTAAGTTGTCATTTTGTAGATGACCCCCTATGTTCTCATGTTTTTGTTGACTCTGTAGGTTCTCACGTTGTAGATGACCTTCTTTGTTCTCATGTCGTCGTTGACTCTGTAGATTCTCATGTTGTAGATGACCCTCTATGTTCTCATGTTGTTGTTGGCTCTGTAGGTTCTCATGTCGTAGATGGTCCTCTATGTTCTCATGTTGTTGTTGACTGTAGGTTCTCATGTCGTAATTTACTCTGTATGTTCTCATGATGTTGTTGACTCTGTCGGTTCTCATGCTACAGAGGACTCCTATGTTCTCATGTTGTTGTTGAGTCTGTGGACCTCCTATGTTCTCATGTGGTTGTTGACTCTGTAGGTTCTCATGTTACAGAGGACCTCCCTTGTTCTCATTTAGTTGTTGAGTCTGTAGGTTCTCATGTCGTAGATGACCCGCTATGTTCTCATGTTGTTGTAGACTCTGTAGATTCTCATGTTACAGAGTACCTCCTATGTTCTCATGCTGTTGTTGACTCTGTAGGTTCTCATGTTGCCAGGTGAAAGGGACAAGTGGTAGAAAATGGATGGATGGATGTTTCAGGCTGCAGAATAGAAAAAGAAGTTGTGATAATTGTGTTTGTAGTCCAGTCATATGTGAGCTGGGAGCAAAGACCTTGCTTTGTTCAGAACGTGCACTCTCGTCCAAGGAGAGCAAATAAGTGAATTAGCATCGGCTGTGTGCTGAATCACCACCTGATTGGCCGATAAGCATCCAGCTGAGTGTGCCATTGGTCAGCTGGCCACTAATGGCCTATTGTATTTTTTTTTTATCTGCGCTGATCTGGGATCAGAACACGCTGACTTTCATGAAAAAGCTTCAATTTACTGCGTCCTCGTTGCCTCCTTGACTGTGTTGTCACGGTTACCAGTGAACACGCCGAGACCTGATAAGCTTGTTGTTCCTCCCGAAGGCAGAGTTTCCCTCCATGTTGAGTCGAGGATGACATAATCCCGTCATGAAATATTGAACACGCTCGCCAGAACCGGGCCTGACCCTGCTCTTGAGGGACCGCCTACTCTTGTAAGCCTTTATTTGGCATGACGCCATGACACACCCCACCCTCCAGTTAAGTGTGTGTTTAAAGGTACATCCGCTTCTTTGACTGCAGGAAAGTACATTTGAAGATGTCTGCAAAATGCAGTCATGATGACATCACACGACAGAAGGTTACATGTTGCATGATGCTTCTCTGTTACCATGGTTTCGACCATGCTATTCTCTTGACCAGATGAGTTATTTCTAAGGGTGGTGGTGCCGCCTTTTGACGACCTCTGTGCGATGGTCCGCAGGTACGGCGACATGGTCCCCAACACCATCGCTGGGAAGATTTTCGGCTCCATCTGCTCGTTGAGCGGCGTGCTGGTCATCGCCCTCCCCGTGCCCGTCATCGTGTCCAACTTCAGTCGCATCTACCACCAGAACCAGCGGGCCGACAAGATGCGAGCGCAGCAGGTCGGACGCCATTTTGCCCCACAATTACACACCACTTTTACACCTGTGACAGCGCGACTCTTGTCTCGTCAAAGCGTCTTCCTGCTGGAAAATGTTGACAAGATTGACTTGTGAGACAACGCCATGGAGGTTAATTTGTGTCTATATAACAAAAGCTTTTTTTTTTACACTGAATTCATGTAACTACATTTTTACATGGATTAAAATTTGTAAGCAAAATTAGTGTTTTAAAATTCAGTTTGTTCAAATTCAGTGTAAAACAAACGTAAAAAAAGCGTATAAAAATGTTGTGCATAAAAACATTACGTTAAAGAAATACAGCGTATAAAAATTCAATGTAAAATAATTCAGTCCATAAAAATTCAGCATAAAAGAAGTCAGTGTATAAAAATTTTGTGTAAAAAAATTTTGTGTATAAAAATGAAGTGTAAAAAACATCAGTATATAATTTTTTTTAATAGAAATTCAGTGTATATGAAATTTAGCGTAGCAAAATCGGTGTATAAAAATTCAGTGTAAAAAAATCAGCATAAAAAAATTCTGTGTATAAAAATTCATTTTTTTAAAATTATGTATAAAATTGTATGAAAAAATTAAGTGTATGAAAATTCAGTGGTGTAAACAAATTTAGTGTATAAAAATTAAGTGTAAAAAAAAAAGGTAATGTATAAAAATTCAGGGGGAAAAAAATGTCATGTATAAAAATTCAGTGTATATGAAATTTAGCCTTAAAAAAAATCGGTGTATAAAAATTCAGTGTAAAAAAAATTCAGCGTAAAAACATTCTGTGTATAAAAATTTATCATTAAAAAATGATGTATAAAAATTGTATGAAAAAAATCAGTGTATGAAAATTCAGTGTAAACAAATTTTGTGTATAAAAATTAAGTGTAAAAAAATCAGTGTAAAAAAATCAGTGTATAAAAATTCAGGAGAAAAAAAAACGTTATGTATAAAAATTCAGTGTATATGAAATTTAGCGTAAAAAAATCGGTGTATAAAAATTCAGTGTAAAAAAAATCTGTGTATAAAAATTCAGCGTAAAAAAATTCAGTGTGTAAAATGCTGTGTATAAAAAGTCATCATTAAAAAATTATGTATAAAAATTGTGTGGAAAAAATTAAGTGTATGAAAATTAAGTGCAAAAAAAATCGGTGTGTACAAATTCAGGGGAAATTTTTTTTTTATAAAAATGTGTTGTATATGAAATTTAGCGTAGAAAATCTGTGTATTAAAATTCAGCGTAAAAACTCCATCCATCCATCCATCCATCCATCTTCTTCCGCTTATCCGAGGTCGGGTCGCGGGGGCAGCAGCTTAAGCAGGGAAGCCCAGACTTCCCTCTCCCCAGCCACTTCGTCCAGCTCCTCCCGGGGGATCCCGAGGCGTTCCCAGGCCAGCCGGGAGACATAGTCTTCCCAGCGTGTCCTGGGTCTTCCCCGTGGCCTCCTACCGGTCGGACGTGCCCGAAACACCTTCCTAGGGAGGCGTTCGGGTGGCATCCTGACCAGATGCCCGAACCACCTCATCTGGCTCCTCTCCATGTGGAGGAGCAGCGGCTTTACTTTGAGCTTCCCCCGAATGACAGAGCTTCTCACCCTATCTCTAAGGGAGAGCCCCGCCACTCGGCGGGGGAAACTCATTTCGGCCGCTTGTACCCGTGATCTTGTCCTTTCGGTCATGACCCAAAGCTCATGACCATAGGTGAGGATGGGAACGTAGATCGACCGGTAAATCGAGAGCTTTGCCTTCCGGCTCAGCTCCTTCTTCACCACAACGGATCGATACAGCGTCCGCATTACTGAAGACGCCGCACCGATCCGCCTGTCGATCTCACGATCCACTCTTCCCCCACTCGTGAACAAGACTCCGAGGTACTTGAACTCCTCCACTTGGGGCAAGATCTCCTCCCCAACCCGGAGATGGCACTCCACCCTTTTCCGGGAGAGAACCATGGACTCGGACTTGGAGGTGCTGATTCCCATCCCAGTCGCTTCACACTCGGCTGCGAACCGATCCAGTGAGAGCTGAAGATCTTGGCCGGAGGAAGCCATCAGGACCACATCATCTGCAAATAGCAGTGACCTAATCCTGCAGCCACCAAACCAGATCCCCTCAACGCCCTGACTGCGCCTAGAAATTCTGTCCATAAAGGTTATGAACAGAATCGGTGACAAAGGGCAGCCTTGGCGGAGTCCAACCCTCACTGGAAACGTGTCCGACTTACTGCCGGCAATGCGGACCAAGCTCTGACACTGATTATACAGGGAGCGAACTGCCACAATAAGACAGTCCGTTACCCCATACTCTCTGAGCACTCCCCACAGGACTTCCCGGGGTACACGGTTGAATGCCTTTTCTAAGTCCACAAAGCACATGTAGACTGGTTGGGCAAACTCCCATGCACCCTCAAGGACCCTGCCGAGAGTATAGAGCTGGTCCACAGTTCCACGACCAGGACGAAAACCACACTGTTCCTCCTGAATCCGAGGTTCGACTATCCGGCGTAGCCTCCTCTCCAGTACACCTGAATAGACCTTACCGGGAAGGCTGAGGAGTGTGATCCCACGATAGTTGGAACACACCCTCCGGTTCCCCTTCTTAAAGAGAGGAACCACCACCCCGGTCTGCCAATCCAGAGGTACCACCCCCGATGTCCACGCGATGTTGCAGAGTCTTGTCAACCAAGACAGCCCCACAACATCCAGAGCCTTAAGGAACTCCGGGCGGATCTCATCCACCCCCGGGGCCTTGCCACCGAGGAGTTTTTTAACTACCTCGGCAACCTCAGCCCCAGAAATAGGAGAGCCCACCACAGATTCCCCAGGCCCTGCTTCCTCATAGGAAGACGTGCTGGTAGGATTGAGGAGGTCTTCGAAGTATTCCCTCCACCGATCCACAACATCCGCAGTCGAGGTCAGCAGAGCACCATCCCCACCATACACGGTGTTGACACTGCACTGCTTCCCCTTCCTGAGGCGGCGGATGGTGGTCCAGAATTGCTTCGAAGCCGTCCGGAAGTCTTTTTCCATGGCCTCCCCGAACTCCTCCCATGTCCGAGTTTTTGCCTCCGCGACCGCTGAAGCCGCACACCGCTTGGCCTGTCGGTACCTGTCTGCTGCCTTAGGAGTCCCATGAGCCAAAAGAACCCGATAGGACTCCTTCTTCAGCCTGACGGCATCCCTCACCGCCGGCGTCCACCAACGGGTTCTAGGATTACCGCCACGACAGGCACCAACTACCTTGCGGCCACAGCTCCAATCGGCCGCCTCGACAATAGAGGTACGGAACATTGTCCACTCGGACTCAATGTCCAGCACCTCCCTCGTGACATGTTCAAAGTTCTTCCGGAGGTGGGAATTGAAACTCTCTCTGACAGGAGACTCTGCCAGGCGTTCCCAGCAAACCCTCACAATGCGTTTGGGCCTGCCAGGTCTGTCCGGCATCCTCCCCCACCATCGCAGCCAACTCACCACCAGGTGGTGATCGGTAGAAAGCTCCGCCCCTCTCTTCACCCGAGTGTCCAAAACATGAGGCCGCAAATCCGATGACACAACTACAAAGTCGATCATGGAACTGCGGCCTAGGGTGTCCTGGTGCCAAGTGCTCATATGGACACCCTTATGTTTGAACATGGTGTTTGTTATCGACAATCTGTGACGAGCACAAAAGTCCAATAACAGAACACCACTCGGGTTCAGATCCGGGCGGCCATTCTTCCCAATCACACCTCTCCAGGTTTCACTGTCGCTGCCAACATGAGCGTTGAAGTCCCCCAGTAGAACGAGGGAATCACCCGGGGGAGCACTCTCCAGTACTCCCTCGAGTGAATCCAAAAAGGATGGGTACTCTGAGCTGCCGTTTGGCGCGTAAACGCAAACAACAGTCAGGACCCGTCCCCCCACCCGAAGGCGGAGGGAAGCTACCCTCTCGTCCACCGGGTTGAACTCCAACGTGCAGGCTTTGAGCCTCTCACTGCCGGCAACGCCAGAGTGGAAGAGAGTCCAGCCCCTCTCAAGAGAAGTGGTTCCAGAGCCCTTGCTGTGCGTCGAAGTGAGTCCGACTATATCTAGCCGGAACTTCTCCACCTCACGCACTAGCTCAGGCTCCTTCCCCCCCAGCGAAGTGACGTTCCACGTCCCAAGAGCCAGCTTATGTAGCCGAGGATCGGACCGCCAAGTGCCCTGCCCTCGGCTGCCGCCCAGCTCACACTGCACCCGACCTCTATGGCCCCTGCTATGGGTGGTGAGCCCATTGGAGGGGGGACCCACGTTGCCTCTTCGGGCTGTGCCCGGCCGGGCCCCATGGGGACAGGCCCAGCCACCAGGCGCTCGCCATCGTGCCCCACCTCCGGGCCTGGCTCCAGAGGGGGGCCCCGGTGACCCGCGTCCGGGCGAGGGAAATCTGGGTCCTTGGTTTGTG
This sequence comes from Nerophis lumbriciformis, assembly GCF_033978685.3. Lineage (NCBI taxonomy): Eukaryota > Metazoa > Chordata > Actinopteri > Syngnathiformes > Syngnathidae > Nerophis > Nerophis lumbriciformis. The sequence continues at coordinate 42,127,895 of NC_084570.2, read as the reverse complement.
TTCTTCATCGAGGTCTTCGATGAAGACTCCAGTGTATTAAAAATTAAATGTAAAAAAATTCAGTCTATAAAAATTCTGTGTATAAAAATGTATCATTAAAAAATTATGAATAAAAATTGTATGAAAAAATTCAGTGTATGAAAATTCAGTGTAAACAAATTTAGTGTATAAAAATTAAGTGTAAAAAAAAATCAGTGTATGAAAATTCAGGGAAAATATTTTTTAATAAATATTTAGTGTATATGAAATTTAGCTTAATAAAAATCTGTGTACAAAAATTGCGTGTAAAAAAAAATCTGTGTATAAAAATTCAGCGTAAATAAATGCAGTGTGTAAAAATGCTGTGTATAAAAAGTCGTCATTACAAAATTATATATAAAATTGTGTGGAAAAAATTAAGTGTATGAAAATTAAGTGTAAAAAAAATCGGTGTATACAAATTCAGGGGGGGGGGGAATTAATGTATTAAAATGTGTTGTATATGAAATTTTGCGTAAAAAATCTGTGTATGAAAATTCAGCGTAAAAACTCCAGTGTATAAAAATTCTATTTAAAAAAATTCAGTACATAAAAATTCAGCGGAAAAAAAGTCAGTGTATAAAAATTCAGTGTAAAAAAATTCTGTGTATCAAAATTCATCATTAAAAGATTATGTATAAAAATTGTATGAAAAATATCAGTGTATAAAAATTCAGGGGAAAAAAATTTAATGTATAAACATTCAGTGTATATGAAATTTAGCATAAAAAAAATCTGTGTATAAAGATTTAGTGTACAAAAATCTGTGTATGAAAATTCAGCGTAAAAAAATTCAGTGTATAAAAATTCTGTGTTTAAAAGTCATCATTAAAAAATTATGTATAAAAATTGTGTGAAAAAATGTAGTGTATGAAAATTAAGTGTAAAAAAAATCGGTGTATACAAATTCAGGGGGTAAAAAATTTGTGTGTTGTATATGAAATTTAGCGTAAAAAATCTGTGTATAAAATTTCAGCATAAAAAAATCCAGTGTGTAAAAAAAATTCTTTATATAAAAAAATTAAGTGTAAATAAAATTACGCTAAAAAAAATTCAGTGTACAAAAATTCTGGATAAAAAAATTAAGTGTAAAACAATTCAGCGTACAAAAATTCTGCGTATAAAACATTCAGCTTAAAAAAATCAGCGCAAAAAAAAAATCAGTATAGAAAAATTCAATGCAGAAATATTTGTTTTCAAAACTCAGGAGCCACTTCCAGTAAAATAAGACAGAAGCAATTGAGCTTGTCTCAGAACCAGCCAATGAGGTGTCACGTTTGCAGTCACGTGACACAAATATTATGGTAATAACATTTGACAACGAATACTTCTACACCGATTGTTGATGTCTTTAACAGTGAATTTTTACACATTGAATTTCAAAACGTACAAATTCAATAAAATTGTCAGAATAAACATTTGATGTAAAAAAAAAAGTAAAAATATTAAAAATTCAGTGTCCAAAAAAGCCACAAATTACCCTCCACACACCGCCCTCTCCTGGATTGATAGCTGCAGCAATTCCCCCTGCCCTGTAGATAGCGCCTTCATGCCACGCTCTATCTAAGTTACTGTAAAAAAAACAACTAACAATTACAATTTCAAGCAAAGAAAATAAAATAAGTGAATGCCGAATAGGAAAATATCTACTGTACTGTTTAGTTACGCACTCCCTGTTTAGTGCAAAATAAGCTTCAAAATAAAAACAACGTTGTGTGAACCTGGATTTTAACAAGTTTTAAAGTCTAAAAGAATGAACACACACAGAGGGAAACTATGTCAACACACAAAGATCAAGACTTAAGGGGTCTCTGGACAAAGTCACAAATCCTTTGTATTTTCAAATTTGGGTTATGTCGACAACCGGTTATGTTGGCCTCACTCACTCAGTCAAAGGGGCGTCAATTTTTAGTGCACGCTTGTTTGTTTGCTGAGGTATTTGTGATATTTGTGTTTATTTCAAAGCAATTCATTGAACCTAAACTTGTCCAACAGAAAGTTCGTATGGCTAGGATCCGCATGGCAAAGAAAGGAACAACAAACGCTTTCCTGCAGTACAAAGAAGACCGAGCCCTGGGGGTGAGACACACACACACACACACACACACACACACACACACACACATACTGGTTATAATTTGTAATGGGGACCAAGTTTTTGATCATCACTTGTGGGGACCACCCTTTCTACAGGTTGTGGAGGCATAAAAAAATGAGGTAAAATGGCCACTGCCCAGTTAGCTCATACACATCTTTAAATCTCTGGATTGATGAAGTAATGTGCTGATCATTCTTACTGGGGACCCTGGGGAAAAAGAGTTAATATGGTTCATGGGGACCAAATTTTAATAATTTTGCATAATTCACACAAATTTGTACATGTACTGAGGACCATTTAAAAAAGATATATATGACATGATCCTCAGAATACAGCACTAGCGCTGTCCTTTTATAGGAAGTTTCACCAATAAAGCAAATCCTGCATCTTCTGTGACATTACTGAAAACTGCTATTTAGCAGTAATGAAGTTGTCTGTAACTCCAACTACCATATATAGAAGGATGGAAAATTCTGAATGTGAATCATACTTTAAGGTAATAATGTTTTATAATCATGCTGTATGAATATGTCATCCTAAGGAACACTAAACCAGATTTTGTTTTTGGAAAAATATATTAGTTTGAACTAAGAATGGATACCATACAGAATCACAGTACTATTAATGCCAGGATAACAAATGTTTCACTTTTCAAGAATTTTTTTTTTTTTTTTTTACCAATATTTGACATGTTTTATGGGCCAAAGCTTAAAAATCACTTAGACATCTTCAGAATGGATCTGACTACCATTTAAAAAGGTTTCCCTTTAGGGGACCTGTTTTTTTGTCCCCATACTGTCAGAGGTCCCCTAAAGGTGACTGTGTAAACAGAGCGATGTCCCCATTAAGTAGGCCTTGCCAGAACACACACACACACACACACACACACACACACACACACACATTCTTGTATTTGTTACCTTCTTGAGAATTCGGAAAAATGCCTACCTCTTTAGGACCACCCTTTCTAGATATATAAAGATTTGTATTTACAACATAAATAATATATACTAGAGATGCGCGGATAGGCAATTATTTCATCCGCAACCGCATCAGAAAGTCGTCAACCATCCGCAATCCACCCGATCTAACATTTGATCAGAACCGCATCCGCCCGCACCCGCCCGTTGTTATATATCTAATATAGACGATGCAAGGCATTAGTGAGGTTATAAAGCTTTTGCCTGTTAAAGAAAGGAGACTGATCCAATGCAGCACAGACATTCGCGTGCCACGCTGTCACGACCCAGACGCACACCAGTGCGCAATCATATGGGAGCCGCGCTGAGCGCACCTCCAAGCGCGTCTCGCTGCCGGCGACGGCCGGGTATATGGCCCGACGCTCCAGCGCCATCCATTTTCAGGGCTAGTTGATACGGCAGGTGGGTTGTTACACACTCCTTAGCGGGTTCCAACTTCCATGGCCACCGTCCTAGCTGCTGTCTATATCAACCAGAGTGAGCCCCACCCCTTTCGTGAGCGCACTGCGCGCGGAGTGACCCCTGTTACGAGCCCCCGGCCACGGGGGTGGCGGGCAGGTAAGCTGCTTACCTGCTGCGCGTGACGCCGGCCGCGGCGAAGGCGGACGCGGCGAAGGCGGACGAGGCGGGGTGTCGGTGCGGTGGGCGCGGTGGTGACCCTGGACGTGCGTCGGGCCCTTCTCGCGGATCGCCTCAGCTACGGCTCCCGGTGGGGCCCTCTCGGGGGAAGGGGCCTCGGTCCCGGACCCCGGCTAGGCGTCCCTTCTCCGCTCCGTAAAAGTGTCCATCTCTTTTTTTTTTTTCTTCTGTTGTGGCATATGCTGCAGGTGCCTGCTCGTTTTTCGTATGTGGGTAACAACATTTAACTATGTATATATATTTCCGAATTGGTTTAACTGCCACCTGCCTGAATCTATTTAAAATCTAATTTTTTTTTTATTTCAACCACCCGACCCGACCCGACCCGACCCTCGGATAAAATCTAATTTTTTTTAATTTCATCCGCCCGATCCGCGGATAATCCGCGGACTCCACGGTTGTGCCCGCAAACCGCGCATCTCTAATATATACATACTATGCAAATATAAAAAAGGTAAGTTTTTAGTTATTTTTTTGGGATTTGTAATTGGTTTTTAATCTTCACTATTTACTTCACGTTATTACAATATGTCTCTATATACATATTTATTTTATTTTTTAAATTAATTTTGGCCAAAGGGGGCGCATTTCAATTTCTTGCACACACTTGTTATTACATATGTTGGCCAGAGGGGGAGCACTTCAAATGTTTACACACACTTGTTATTTCATATGTTGACGAGAGGGGGAGCACTTTTAAAGCCGAAACACAGTCAATTTGAAAAATCCCTCCTTTTTGGGACCACCCTCATTTTGATAGATGTCACCACCAGGGGTGCAAATGAGACATTCTCTATTAGATGTAATGGCTTTCCGTATTGGGATCATGATTTATGTCCTAACTTGTTCACACCTCCTCATATGGAAGCTACTTTTCCTTGTTGATGTCTCAAGAAAGGTACAAATACAAGAGCACACACACACACACACACAAGCAGGCTGAAACACATTCAAAATGTTCTGCTTTTTCACGACACGCATGCTAACATTCTTCTTATTTTGCCCAAATTTCCAGGAACCCCACAAACTCTCGCTTTTTTCAAAAAATTTTTTAAATTGAACTACTTTTGAGAAGTATTTTAGGCGAGCGCATGTCTTATGTGTTTATCCCAAAGCCCTTTTTTAGAGTATTAATAAAGTTCATCCATCTAATTCCCAAAATGCTCATCGCTAATGCTAGTCAATTTCTAGCATGCTAACATTAGCATGCTAGCTTTTTAGCTAATTCTACCGGCACACACCTCAAAGTCAAATATTTTGTTACTTGATACTTAATGCGTTCCATTTACCCCGGACGTTGGATAACGAAGCTGGGAATGACGTCTCGGCCGATTTACGAGCGTTCCTGTTACGAGGTCGGAAATCAAGATGGCCACATCCATGCTCGCCTTATCTGGATATAAACAACTCTTGGATAAAATATGCATTCCTTCGGCAACTTTCAAACACGACGGATGAAGAGAAAGCACAGATGCTAGTGCTAGCGATGTAAAAGGTATAAAACACACAACAAAATGTAATTAACACAATAGTGACATTACCATGTATGAACCTCCTACAATACATCCTATATGGCTGATTTAGTGCCCCAAAGAAATACTGATAACGGACATTCTAGAAGATTCTATTGTTTACACTCGGAGCAGCCGTCTTTAAATACGACCTCGGGGTGCGTTACAGTTGTAATTTCTGAAATTCCGACTTCCCAGAACAACTGGAACTCACCATATCTGTCAGCATTGTCAGTTAGCATTCTGGCTTTTTAGCACATTTTTCAGGTACACATCTTAGAGTTAAAATTGTCATTTCAAGCATGCTAATTCTTCGTAGGCTAGCTTCTTTTGCTAATTTTGCAGGTGTACACCCAAGAGTCATATTTTTGAGTTACTTCACGCTATCTGGCTAGCATGCTAACTGTTAGCATTTCAGTTCGGCATTGGCTTTTCAGCGTTTATTCGAGGTTTTCCGAAATTAATTTTTTTGGTCATGTATCTACTCCTCTGTTGGGATGTTTTCGTTGACATTTCATCCCTTTGACAACGACAAATATTGTTGAGTTGTACTTCTGTTTATAATTGTGTGCGTGCAGGACCGTGACAGTGACAGTGGCGCTTTGTGCGTGAAGAACAAATCGGCGTTTGAGCATCAGCATCATCACCTGCTTCACTGTTTGGAGAAGACCACGGTTAGTAAACATGCTGAGTCATCATCCACGTGACCTCGCCAAGAGCGTGTTTGTTTCGCACATTGCAGCTGCTCACACGTTAAAGTTTGAAAGGAAAGTTATAAACTAACATGAGCAAGTTTCTGATTTATTGTAGTGAGTCACAGCGTGTAGTTGTGTTGTTGTAGAAGGTCACTATTTGTTATTTACTGTAGTGAGTCACGTGTTATTTATTGTAGTGAGTCACAGTGTGTTACTTATTGCAGTGAGTCAGTGTGTTATTTTTTGTAGTGAGTCACAGTGTGTTATTAATTGTAGTGAGTCACAGTGTGTTATTAATTGTGGTGAGTCACAGTGTGTTATTTGTTGTAATGAGTCAGTGTAATTTATTGTTGCGAGTCAGTGTGTAATTTATTGTAGTGAGTCAGTGTGTTATTTATTGTAGTGAGTTACTTTGTGTTATTTGTTGTAGTGAGTCACAATGTGTTATTTATTGTAGTGAGTCAGTGTGTTATTTATTGTAGTGAGTCATTTATTGTAGTGAGTTACTGTGTGTTATTTGTTGTAGTAAGTCACAGCATGTTATTTATTGTAGTGAGTCACAGTGTGTTATTTATTGTAGTGAGTCACAGTGTGTTATTAATTGTAGTGAGTCACAGTGTGTTATTAATTGTGGTGAGTCACAGTGTGTTATTTGTTTTAGTGAGTCACAGTGTGTTATTTATTGTGGTGAGTCAGTGTTTTATATGTAGCAGTGAGTCACAGTGTTATTTATTGTGGCGAGTCACAGTGTATTATTTATTGTAGTGAGTCAAAGTGTATTATTTATTGTAGTGAGTCACAGTGTGTAGTCGTTTCCTGTAGTTTGTCCAGAGTGTGTAGTCATTTATTGTAGTTTGCCCAGAGTGTGTAGTCATTTATTGTAGTGGGTCACTGTTTGTAATTGTTTATTGTAGTGAGTCATTTATTGTAGTGAGTCACTGTGTGTAATTGTTTATTGTAGTGAGTCATTTATTGTAGTGAGTTGCCATTTATTGTAGTGAGTCACAGTGTGTAGTCATTTATTGTAATGAGTCACTGTGTGTAATTGTTTATTGTAGTGAGTCACTGTGTGTAGTCATAGTGGGGCGGTATAGCTCGGTTGGTAGAGTGGCTGTGCCAGCAACTTGAGGGTTCCAGGTTCGATCCCCGCTTCTGCCAACCTAGTCACTGCCGTTGTGTCCTTGGGCAAGACACTTTACCCACCTGCTCCCAGTGCCACCCACACTGCTTTAAATGTAACTTAGATATTGGGTTTCACTATGTAAAAGTGCTTTGAGTCACTAGAGAAAAGCACTATATAAATTATTATTATGTCAGACCCACTCGACATCCATTGCATTCGGTCTCCTCTAGAGGGTGGGGGGGTTACCCACATATGCGGTCCTCTCCAAGGTTTCTCATAGTCATTCACATCGACGTCCCACTGGGGTGAGTTTTTCCTTGCCCTTATGTGGGCTTTGTACCGAGGATGTCGTTGTGGCTTGTGCAGCCCTTTGAGACACTTGTGATTTAGGGCTGTATAAATAAACATTGATTGATTGATTGATGATAAATATAATTAACTTCACTTCACTTCATTTATTGTAGTGAGTCACAGTGTGTAGTCATTTATTGTAGTGAGTCACATTGTGTAGTCATTTATTGTAGTGAGTCACAGCGTGTAGTTCTGTGGCAGTGGAGGGTCACACAGCATGTGGTTTATTGTAGTGGGTCGCAATGAGAAGTCAGTGGTTGTAGTGAGTCGCAGTGTGTAGTTAGTTGTATACTGTAGTGAGTCCTGGTGTGTATCGGTAGTTATATTGCTGTTTAGGGTCACACACAGAGTGTTGTTTATTGTAGTAAGTCATTTGGGGTAGTGAGTCACTGCGTGCAGTTGTGTATTGTAGTGAGTCAAGTTTTCTGGCGACAGAGGCAAGGAAAAACGTTTTTAAAAGAAGCCAGGCTCTCGGCCGGCTGGGTTGTCTTACAGAGGACGTCCTCCATGCTGATCACTTTAAATAAAAACAGGTGGTCACATATCCACTCCTCCCACAGAACCACGAGTTCACGGACGAGTTGAACTACAGCGAGCTGTGCATCACCACCGAGTCGGTCGGCTACCGGACCAGCCGCAGCACCTCCATGTCCAGCCAGCAGGGGGCGCCGAATCACTCCACCGGCTGCTGCCCCCGCCGCGTTCGGAGGCGGGCGGCCATGCGCCTGGCCAACTCCACCGTGTCCGTGAGCCGCGGCAGCGTGCAGGAGCTGGACACGCTGCACGCCAAGAGCGCGCACCTCCCGCCGCAGACGTAATCCAGCGCACGTTGACCGAGTCATGGTTCTGTCGCTGACATGCGCCTTTGTGTCCCAGGCGTTCCAGTCTCAACGCACAGGTGGACCTCAAGCTGAACTGCAGCGAGCAGGACTTCAATGCCGCCATAATCGGCATCCCCACGCCGCCCGCCAACACTCCCGACGACAGCCTGCCGCCTTCGCCTGCCACTCACCCGGCCGGCATGCGCATGACGCGCGCCACCGCCTACACCTCCGACGCCATCAAGATCTCCTATTTGTAACCTCCGCCGGGGCCTGAAACGTCCCAGCCCCCCGACCTGTCTTGAAAGCGAAGACGCGTTGCGGCAGGCCGAGGATCGCGGCTTGAAGACCGGTGACAAAAACTGACGCACAAAAACACCACTCTTTGAACCTCACCGCCACAGGGTTCTTTATTGCATTTACTTCCTGCAGGAATTCAAGATGGCCGCCGGAGGAAGATGTCTACGTTTGGACAGGTGTGGACATCCAAATATGCAAAGCAGGAAGTAGTCATTAATAATCGCTAATAAGATGAATTAATTGTGTTGTGTGTATGAAACAATAGTCAACAAACGCATAAAAACATAGCGAAAAGTGCAAAGGTCAGTTTTCCTCCGACACATTAGCTGTCACGCTAACGCGGTCACACCAAGGAAACCATAAAGTTGCTAGATCCTCACGTTAGCATTTCGCCGGCTAGCTCGCCGCTTCATGCTAGCAGCTTTAGCGACATGAAGCTAATCTTTCCCTCGCCAAAACAATCTCAACAGAAAAAGACTCGTAAGGTCGGCGACGGGAGGAAGCTGACCAACTGCTAGCTTAAACATTAGCGCTGTTCACGCACGACAGTTTCCTCGAGCCAATCAGGAGCGAGCGCACGGATTGTAAAATAATTTGTATCATAAACTCTCACCTGCATCTGTCAATCAACCCCCCTTAGAAATATGAAAGAAAAAAAAGGTGTGGACATCGCCATCTGGTGTCGGTCCGTGCATGAGCCTGGCACGTTACCACTTCCGACTTTAGCCACCATATTGAAAAAAAAAACCTAAAGAAACAAAAAGGGGGAAAATGTCCTTTTCTAAGTTTTGCATGAGACTTTTGTCTTTTCATTTGTTTTCCATTAGCAAACGAAGCTTCATTCAGGAATGTTCCTGGCCTTCCGGAATGCTGAGAGACGTCACTACTATGCATGGATACCGTTGTAGGTATTTGATCTCAAAGCACTCTGTTCACTGGACTCCGCCTCTCTTCCTCACCGTCCGTCCGCACACTTTACGTCCGAGCGGAAGCGGGCGTCAAACTCGCGCCAAAGCACCCGTCAGTCATGTCAAGAACCGCCATGTTGACCACAGGACGGCAGGCTTGAAAGATGCCCGCCAACAGGGGCTAACGTGCTAATGTTAGCCTGCTCTTCATGTTAATTAGTGCATTCTATCGGGCTGTTACCCTGTTACTTCCGGTTTGGGGGCGGAGCCAGTGAGCAACTGAATCAAATAAAATTAAAAGCACAGACGTGTAATAGTCATGACACCAATAAAACAAACGTGACAAAAATGTTTGTGTCGTCACTGAGCGAGGCCGCTGGTCCATCGGCGTCTTGACAAGAATGCTGGGATGATCAGGAAAATGAATGAATTAGAGAAGATCCTTGACTGACAGACTGAAGAGTTGCACTTACCAAAGTCTTTAAGGACTCATTGGATTGATTAGAGTCTCTGGAGACTACTTGGACTTACTAAACAGTCTTTTAGAGACCAGTTGCACTTACTAGAGAGTCTTTGTTGGATTGACTAAAGAGTCTTTAGAGACCAGTTGGATTTACTAAGGAGCCTTTGGATTGAATAGTATAATAGTCTACTCTTTGGAGACCACTTGGACTTACTAAATAGTCTTTTGAGAACAGTTGGACCTACAAAAAAGTATTTTGAGATCTGTTGGACCTACAAAAGAGTCTTTGAATTAACTAAAGTGTCTTTAGAGACCAGTTGAATTTACTGAAGTCTGTAGAGACTAGTTGGATTAACTCAAGGGTTTTACAATTGACTAAAGACTAGTGAGAGATCAGTTGAATTGATTGGATTTTTGGACCTACCAAACAGTAGAGACAAGTAACACTCAGTCTTTGGATTGACTTAAGAGTCTACTCTTTAGAAACTACTTGGACTTCCTGAAGTCTGTAGAGACTTGTTGCACCTAAATATTTTTCTTTGGATTAATAAATCTTTAGACACCACTTGGATTGACAAAACAGTCTTTCGAAATCAGTTGTACTTATAAGGAGCCTTTGGATTAAATAAAGAGTGTACTCTTTGGTGGCCACTTGGACTTACTAAAATAGTCTTTTGAGACCGGTTCGGATTTATTAAAGTCTGTTGAGACTAGTTGGATTAACTCCAGAGTCTTACAATTGACTTAAGAGTAGTGTGAGATCAGTTGGATTGATTGGATTTTTGGACCTACCAAACAGTAGAGACAAGTAGCACACTCTTTGGATTGACTTAGAAGTCTACTCTTTAGAAACTACTTGGACTTCCTGAAGTCTGTAGAGACTTGTTGCACTTAAGTCTTTTTCTTTGGATGAATAAAGAGTCTTTAGATACCACTTGGACTTACAAAACAGTCTTTCGAGATCAGTTGTACTTACTAAGGAGCCTTTGGATTGAATAAAGAGTCTACTCTTTGGCGACCAATTGGCTTACTAAATAGTCTTTTGAGACCGGTTGGATTTATTAAAGTCTTTACAGACTAGTTGGAGGGGCAGCACGGTGTAACAGGGGTTAGTGCATGTGCCTCACAATATGAAGGTCCTGAGTTCAATCCCGGGCTCGGGATCTTTCTGTGTGGAGTTTGCATGTCCTCCCCGTGACTGCGTGGGTTCCCTCCGGGTACTCCGGAGGGAACTAAGGAGCCTTTGTATTGAATAAGGAGTCTACTCTTTGGCGACCACTTGGATTTATTAAATAGTCTTTTGAGACCGGTTGGATTTATTAAAGGCTGTAGCGACTAGTTGGATTAACTCAAGAGTCTTACAATTGACTAAAGAGTAGTGAGCGATCAGTTGGATCTGTTAGATTTCTGGACCTACTAAACAGTTAGTAGAGATGACTAGCACTCTGTAAAGCGTCTTTGGATTGACAGAAGAGTCTACTTTTTAGAAACTACTGGAACTTCCTGAATTCTGTTGCATTTAGTTTTAGTCTTTAGACACCACTTGGATTTACTAAACACTCTTTTGAGACCAGTTGTACTTACTAAGGAGCCTTTGGATTGAATAGTCTACTCTTTAGAGACCACTTGGGCTTACTAAAGAGTCTTACAATTGACTAATGAGTCTTTGAGAGGCCAGTTGCTTGTACTAAAGAGTCTTGGAAGACTGGTTGAATATATTAAGATTTTTCAGAGACAACTTGGACTTACTAAATAGTCAGTAGAGACGAGTAACACTCAGTAAAGAGTTTGGATTGACTGAAGAGTCTACTCTTTAGAAAACTGTAGAGACTAGTTGCACATAAGTATTTGTCTTTGGATGAATAAAGATTCTTCAGACACAATTTGGACATACAAAACAGTATTTTGAGCCCAGCTGTACTGAATAATCTACTCTTTGGAGACCACTTGGATTTACTAAATAGTTTTTTGAGACCAGTTGGACGTATTAAAGTTTGTTGACACTAGTTGGATTAGCTCAAGAGTCTTACGATTGACAAAAGAGTATTTAGAGACCAGTTTGACTTATTAAAGTCTGTAGAGACTTGTTGGATTAACTCAAGAGTCTTACGATTGACAATATTGACAGTATTTAGAGACCAGTTGGACTGATTAGATTTTTGGACCTACTAAACAGTCAGTAGAGATGACTAACACTCTGTAAAGAGTCTTTGGATTGACTGAAGAGTCTACTCTTTAGAAACTACTGGGACTTCCTGAATTCTGTAGAAACTAGTTGCATTTATTAAAGGATTTTTCTTTGGAGGAATAAAGAGTCTTTCGAGACCACTTGGACTTACTAAACAGTATTTCAAGCCCAGTTGTACTTACTAAAGAGCATACTCTTTGGAGACTCCCTTACTTATTAAATGGTCTTTTGACACCGGTTGGACTTACAAAAGAGTGTTTGAATTATCTAGTGTCTTGAGAGACAGGTTGGATTTATTGAAGTCTGTAGAGACTAGTTTGATTAACTCAAGTCTTACAATTGACTAAAGAGTATTTAGAGACCAGTTGGCTTGATTAGATTTCTAAACGTACCAAACAGTCAGTAGCATACTTGCCAACCTTGAGACCTCCGAATTCGGGAGGTATATATATATAATATATATATATATATATAATATATAATATATATATATATATATAATATATATATATATATATATATATATATATATATATATATATATATATATATATATATATATATAAAGTATATATAAAGATATATATATATCCATCCATCCATCCATCCATCTTCTTCCGCTTATCCGAGGTCGGGTCGCGGGGGCAGCAGCCTAAGCAGGGAAGCCCAGACTTCCCTCTCCCCAGCCACTTCGTCCAGCTCCTCCCGGGGGATCCCGAGGCGTTCCCAGGCCAGCCGGGAGACATAGTCTTCCCAACGTGTCCTGGGTCTTCCTCGTGGCCTCCTACCGGTCGGACATGCCCTAAACACCTCCTTAGGGAGGCGCTCGGGTGGCATCCTGACCAAATGCCCGAACCACCTCATCTGGCTCCTCTCGATGTGGAGGAGCAGCGGCTTTACTTTGAGCTCCCCCGGATGACAGAGCTTCTCACCCTATCTCTAAGGGAGAGCCCCGCCACCCGGCGGAGGAAACTCATTTCGGCCGCTTGTACCCGTGATCTTGTCCTTTCGGTCATAACCCAAAGCTCATGACCATAGGTGAGGATGGGAACGTAGATCGACCGGTAAATTGAGAGCTTTGCCTTCCGGCTCAGCTCCTTCTTCACCACAACGGATCGATACAGCGTCCGCATTACTGAAGACGCCGCACCGATCCGCCTGTCGATCTCACGATCCACTCTTCCCCCACTCGTGAACAAGACTCCAAGGTACTTGAACTCCTCCACTTGGGGCAAGATCTCCTCCCCAACCCGGAGATGGCACTCCACCCTTTTCCGGGCGAGAACCATGGACTCGGACTTGGAGGTGCTGATTCTCATCCCAGTCGCTTCACACTCAGCTGCGAACCGATCCAGTGAGAGCTGAAGATCCTGGCCAGATGAAGCCATCAGGACCAAATCATCTGCAAAAAGCAGAGACCTAATCCTGCAGCCACCAAACCGGATCCCCTCAACGCCTTGACTGCGCCTAGAAATTCTGTCCATAAAAGTTATGAACAGAATCGGTGACAAAGGGCAGCCTTGGCGGAGTCCAACCCTCACCGGAAACGTGTCCGACTTACTGCCGGCAATGCGAACCAAGCTCTGACACTGAACATACAGGGAGCGGACCGCCACAATCAGACAGTCCGAAACCCCATACTCTCTGAGCACTCCCCACAGGACTTCCCGAGGGACACGGTCGAATGCCTTCTCCAAGTCCACAAAGCACATGTAGACTGGTTGGGCAAACTCCCATGCACCCTCAAGGACCCTGCCGAGAGTATAGAGCTGGTCCACAGTTCCACGACCAGGACGAAAACCACACTGTTCCTCCTGAATCCGAGGTTCGACTATCCGGCGTAGCCTCCTCTCCAGTACACCTGAATAGACCTTACCGGGAAGGCTGAGGAGTGTGATCCCACGATAGTTAGAACACACCCTCCGGTTCCCCTTTTTAAAGAGAGGAACCACCACCCCGGTCTGCCAATCCAGAGGTACTGCCCCCGATGTCCACGCGATGCTGCAGAGTCTTGTCAACCAAGACAGCCCTACAGCATCCAGAGCCTTAAGGAACTCCGGGCGGATCTCATCCACCCCCGGGGCCTTGCCACCGAGGAGCTTTTTAACTACCTCAGCAACCTCAGCCCCAGAAATAGGAGAGCCCACCACAGATTCCTCAGGCACTGCTTCCTCATAGGAAGACGTGTTGGTGGGATTGAGGAGGTCTTCGAAGTATTCCCTCCACCGATCCACAACTTCCGCAGTCGAGGTCAGCAGAACACCATCCGCACCATACACGGTGTTGGTAGAGCACTGCTTCCCCTTCCTGAGGCGGTGGATGGTGGTCCAGAATCGCTTCGAAGCCGTCCGGAAGTCGTTTTCCATGGCTTCCCCGAACTCCTCCCATGTCCGAGTTTTTGCCTCTGCGACCGCTGAAGCCGCACACCGCTTGGCCTGTCGGTACCTGTCCGCTGCCTCAGGAGTCCCATGAGCCAAAAGAACCCGATAGGACTCCTTCTTCAGCTTGACGGCATCCCTCACCGCCGGTGTCCACCAACGGGTTCTAGGATTACCGCCACGACAGGCACCAACTACCCTGCGGCCACAGCTCCAATCAGCCGCCTCGACAATAGAGGTGCGGAACATGGTCCACTCGGACTCAATGTCCAGCACCTCCCTCGTGACATGTTCAAAGTTCTTCCGGAGGTGGGAATTGAAACTCTCTCTGACAGGAGACTCTGCCAGACGTTCCCAGCAAACCCTCACAATGCGTTTGGGCCTGCCAGGTCTGTCCGGCATCCTCCCCCACCATCGCAGCCAACTTACCACCAGGTGGTGATCGGTAGAAAGCTCCGCCCCTCTCTTCACCCGAGTGTCCAAAACATGAGGCCGCAAATCCGATGACACAACTACAAAGTTGATCATAGAACTGCGGCCTAGGGTGTCCTGGTGCCAAGTGCACATATGGACACCCTTATGCTTGAACATGGTGTTCGTTATGGACAATCCGTGACGGGCACAAAAGTCCAATAACAAAACACCACTTGGGTTCAGATCCGGGCGGCCATTCTTCCCAATCACGCCTCTCCAGGTTTCACTGTCGTTGCCAATATGAGCGTTGAAGTCCCCCAGTAGAACGAGGGAATCACCCGGGGGAGCACTCTCAAGTACTCCCTCGAGTGAATCCAAAAAGGGTGGGTACTCTGAGCTGCTGTTTGGCGCGTAAGCGCAAACAACAGTCAGGACCCGACCCCCCACCCGAAGGCGGAGGGAAGCTACCCTCTCGTCCACCGGGTTGAACTCCAACATGCAGGCTCTGAGCCGGGGGGCAACAAGAATTGCCACCCCAGCCCGTCGCCTCCCACTGCTGGCAACGCCAGAGTGGAAGAGAGTCCAGCCCCTCTCGAGAGAACTGGTTCCAGAGCCCTTGCTGTGCGTCGAGGTGAGTCCGACTATATCCAACCGGAACTTCTCTACCTCGCGCACTAGCTCAGGCTCCTTCCCCCCCAGCGAGGTGACGTTCCACGTCCCAAGAGCTAGCTTCTGTAGCCGAGGATCGGACCGCCAAGTACCCTGCCTTCGGCTACCGCCCAGCTCACATTGCACCCGACCTCTATGGCCCCTGCTATGGGTGGTGAGCCCATTGGAGGGGGGACCCACGTTGCCTCTTCGGGCTGTGCCCGGCCGGGCCCCATGGGGACAGGCCCGGCCACCAGGCGCTCGCCATCGTGCCCCAACTCCGGGCCTGGCTCCGGAGGGGGGCCCCGGTGACCCGCGTCCGGGCGAGGGAAATCTGAGTCTCGGTTCTTGCATTTCCATAGAAGTCTTCGATTTATTATATATATATATATATATATATATATATATATAAATAATCCGTTCATGAATGAGTATATCCGTTCGGCCACCGTGTTCAATGAAGAAATCTGATCTACAACATTTGCAGGCAGCATACTCCTTCCCCTTCGAGCTGTCCTGGATGAACAGAAATGATTTTTTCCAATCATTTTGGAACTTGCAAGCGTACTTCTTCTTCTTACTTGTCGTCGCCATGTCTCTTCTTCGTTCTTCTGCTTCGTCTCTGTTATGTTTTTGGACATTACTACTTGCCGTAGTTTTGAAGCAATGCATGATGGGAATCCGGGTGTTGTGTGTCAGTGTATTAACGTGCCGACTGGAATAAACACACGCTGAGAAATAGCTCCGTGCCTGCCTACTTTATGAGTTATAGATAAACCTATGGATAATGGAGACATATATAATAGTCTCCTTTTCAGGTGAGAGAGGACGTTAAAGGCAGTGCCTTTAAGGCACGGCCCCAATATTGTTGTCCGGGTGGAAATCGGGAGAAATTTGGGAGAATGGTTGCCCCGGGAGATTTTCGGGAGGGTCACTGAAATTCGTGAGTCTCCTGGGAAAAAAATTCAGGACGGTTGGCAAGTATGGTCAGTAGAGACAAGTAACACTGTAAAGAGTCTTTGGATTGACTTAAGTGTCTACTCTTTAGAAACTACTTGGACTTCCTGAAGTCTGTAGAGACTTGCTGCACTTAAGTCTTTTTCTTTTGGTGAATAGTCTTTAGACACCACTTGGATCTACTAAACAGTCTTTTGAGACCAGTTGTACTTAATAAGGAGCCTTTGGATTGAATAACGTTTCTACTCTTTAGAGACCAATTGGACTTACTAAATTGACTTTTGAGACTAGTTGGACTAACAAAAGAATCTTATGATTGCCCGTACTTAAGAGTCTTTAAAGATTAGTTGGATTGATTAGATTACTAAATAGTGCAGATGAGCAACAGTAAAGAGTCTTTGGATTGACTGAAGAGTCTCCTCTTTAGGAACTTCCTGAATCTGTAGAGTTGTTGCACTTAAGTCTTCTTCTTTGGATGAATAGAGTATTTAGACACCACTTGGACTTACTTAATAGTCTTTGGACACCAGTTGGACTTACTAAAGAGTCTTACGTTTGACTAAAGAGTCTTATAGAAACCAGTTGCTTGCACTAAGATGTTTTTGGAGACTACTTGAATTAATTAGATTTTTCAGAGACAACTTGGACTTACTAAACAGTCAGTAGAGACAAGTAACACTTAGTAAATAATCTTTGGATTGACTGAAGAGTCTATTCTTTTATAAACTACTTGGACGTCCTGAAGTCTGTAGAGACTAGTTGCACTTAGTAATGTAAAATATTTTTCTGTGGATGTATAGTATTTTAGCCCCAAGTCTTTCAATGTCAGTTGTACTTACTGAGGAGCTTTTGGATTGAATAACGAGTCTACTCTTTAGAGACTACTTGGATTTACTACATAGTCTTTTGAGACCAATTGGACTTACCGGTACTAAAGAGTATTTTAGAGACCAGTTGGACTTACGAAAGAGTCTTTGAAGACTAGTTGGATTGATTAGATTTTTCAGAGACAACCTGGACTTACTAAACAGTCAGTAGAGACAAGTAACACTCAGTAAAAAGTATTTGGATTGACTAAGAGTCTACTCTTTAGAAACTACTTGGACTTCCTGAAGTCTGGAGAGAATAGTTCCTCTTTTAAATAGTATTTTTCTTTGGATGATTAGAGTCTTTAGACATCACTTGGACTTACTAAACAGTCTTTCAAGGCTAGTTGGACATAAAGAGTCGGTAGGGACAAGTTGCACTTACTAAGGAGTCTTTGAAATCTAATTAGGTTGATTAGTCTTTAGAGACAACTAGGACTTCCTAATTAGTCCGTAAAGACGAAAAGCACTTAGTAGAGTCTTTGGATTAATTAAATAGCTAGCCTTTCACTTATCCATACATCCATTCATTTTCTACCGCTTGTCCTTGGACTTACTTAACAGTCTTTAGAGACTAGTTGGACTTTTGAAGGAGTCGGGAGAGACAAGTTGCACCTACTAAGGAGTCTTTGTATTGACTTACTGAAGAGTTTTGGGATTGACTAAAAGAGTCTTTAGAGACAACTTGGACTTACTAAACAGTCTGTAGAGACGAGGAGCACTTCGGAAAGAGTCTTTGGATTGTAAAGAGTCCACTCATTGGAGACCCCGTGGACTCACTAAACTTAGATCTTTCAAGACAACTTGGACTTACTAATTTGTCTTGGGTTGACTAAAGAGTCTTTGGAGACTAGTTGGACTTACTAAAGAGTCTTATGTTTGACTAAAGAGTCTTTTAGAGACCAGTTGCTTGTACTAAGAAGTCTTTGAAGACTAATTGGATAGATTAATTTTTTAGAGACAACTTGGACTTACTAAACAGTCTTTAGAACTAGTTGGACTTTTGAAAGAGTCAGGAGACAATTTTCCATACTTGCTAACCCTCCTGGATTTTCCGGGAGACTCCCGAAATTCAGCGCCTCTCCCGAAAACCTCCCGGGACAAATTTTCTCCCTAAAATCTCCCGAAATTCAGGCACACAATATAAACAGCGTACCTGCCCAATCACGTTATAACTGTAGAATGATCGAGGGCGAGTTCTTGGTTTCTTATGTGGGTTTATTGTTAGACAGTTTCATTAACGTCCTCCCAGCGCGGCAACAACACACAACAACAGCATTTCGTCTACCGTAAAGCAGTTCGTCTGCCGTAAACAGCAATTACGGCAGACGAGACGTCAGTAGAGACAAGTAACACTCAGTAAAAAGTATTTGGGTTGACTAAGAGTCTACTCTTTAGAAACTACTTGGACTTCCTGAAGTCTGGAGAGAATAGTTCCCCTTTTAAATAGTATTTTTGAGAGTCTTTAGACATCACTTGGACTTACTAAACAGTCTTTCAAGGCTAGTTGGACATAAAGAGTCGGTAGGGACAAGTTGCACTTACTAAGGAGTCTTTGAAATCTAATTAGGTTGATTAGTCTTTAGAGACAACTAGGACTTCCTAATTAGTCCGTAAAGACGAAAAGCACTTAGTAGAGTCTTTGGATTAATTAAATAGCTAGCTCTATAGAGACCACTTTCACTTATCCATACATCCAGTTGGACTTACTAAAGAGTCTTACGTTTGACTAGAGTCTTTTAGAGACAAGTTGCTTGTACTAAGAAGTCTTTAAAGACTAGTTGGATTGATTCAATTTTTTAGAGACAACTTGGACTTACTAAACAGTCTGTAATGATAAGGAGCACTTCGGAAAGAGTATTTGGATTGACTAAAGGAGTCCACTCCTTGGAGACCACTTGGACTCACTAAACTTAGATCTTTCAAGACAACTTGGGACTTACTAATGTGTCTTGGGTTGACTAATGAGTCTTTGGAGACCAGTTGGACTAACTGAAATCTGTAGAGACTGGTTGCACTAAGTATTTTTCTTTGGATTGATTAAAAGGTCTTTAGACACCAGTTGGACTTTTAATAAGGCATGGGTTTAAAAAGTAAATACATTGTTTTGTAATGACATCTTATTCACCTTTGCAAAGAAACATGGTCTTCATCATGTCTCTCTCTGATTGGCTGAAAACAACTGCAGCTTTAGCCAGTCAACTGCATCCGTTTGCTCGAGCAGGCAGCCGACTGGTCGGGGAGCGTTCGGGGGCGTTTGCTCGGCTGCTGCTCCGATTGGTCAATGTCTCTGAAACCGTCCGACGTGATTTGGTAGCTGACCGTGGCCTCCATGTGGTGTGGAGATTTAAAGATGGTGGCCTGCCTCTGTGAGCCCGCCCACCGCAGGAGGAGTCTCAGGGTGGGGGCGTGGCCCCAGCTCTCCCCCAGTGCGGGGACGAGCTGGGAGTGTCCGCCTCGCAGCCTCGTGGTCATCTGGTTGGTCAGGACCACGGCCACGTTGTGCTTGGTTGCCATGGAGATGAGCTGCTGGGCGAGGCCGTTGAGGAGGCGTGTCCGCTGCGACAGCTCGTCGAAAAGCTGTCGGAAGGGAAAGGCCACGCTGTCAATCACGAGGAGGCGGACCTGAGGGTGAGCAGACAGGAAGTCGGGCAGCAGGTAGACCTCGGCGAGGAGCTCCACGTAGTCATGGCAGCGCACCTGAAGCACACCAAGACCAGAACATGATCACCTTGCATCACTTCCGATCAGGTGGCGAGTATGTCGCGCCGTACCAGGAAGATGTTGGACAGGATGTTGTCCACGTTAAAGGTGGTCATGGCATCTCGCTGGTCCGCGTCGTCCGCTAACATGGAGCAATGGCGGACGGCGGCGGTGGCGATGTCGACGACTCGTTGAACGACGAAGCTTCCTTCCGTGTCGATGAAGACCGCCTGACCTCCGAGACCGCCGAAGCACGCCGGCACCTGGACGTCCACCGCCAACTGCAGACTGAACACACCTGTGTCACATTTAATGTGTGTGTGCGTGTGTTCTTGTATTTCTACCCTTCTTGAGACAACAACAAGGAAAAGTAGCTTCCATATGAGGAGGTGTGAACAAGTTAGGACATAAATCATGGTCCCAATAGAGAAAACCATTGCATCTAATAGAGAATGTCTCATTTGCACCCCTGGTGGTGAAATCCATCAAAATGAGGGTGGTCCCAAAAAGGAGGGATTTTTCAAATTGACTGTGTGTCGCTTTTAAAAGTGCTCCCCCTCTGGTCAACATATGAAATAACAAGTGTGTGTAAAAAATTTAAAGTGCTTCCCCTCTGGCCAACATATGAAATAACAAGTGTGTGTAAGAAATTGAAATGCACCCCCTTTGGCCAAAATTTTTTTTTTTTAAATAAATAAATATGTATATAGACCCATACTGTATTAAATTGAAATAAACAATGAAGATTAAAAAACAATTACAAAAAAATTATAATTATTCACTAATAAATGATAAATGGGTTGTACTTGTATAGCGCTTTTCTACCTTCAAGGTACTCAAAGCGCTTTGACACTAGTTCCACATTTACCCATTCACACACACATTCACACACTGATGGAGGGAGCTGCCATGCAAGGCGCTAACCAGCACCCATCAGGAGCAAGGGTGAAGTGTCTTGCTCAGGACACAACGGACATGACGAGGTTGGTACTAGGTGGGGATTGAACCAGGGACCCTCGGGTTGCGGACAGCCACTCTCCCACTGCGCCACGTCGTACCCCAAACTAAAAGCTTACCTTTGTTTATATATGCATTGTATGTATATATTATTAATGTTGTAAATACAAATCTTTATATATCTAGAAAGGGTGGTCCTAAAGAGGTAGGTATTTTTCGGAGGTGTCAAGAAGGAAACAAATACAGGAATGTGTGTGTGTGTGTGTGTCGGTCGCACCAAAGTTGTGTTTTTCCCACTCCCGGTGCGCCGCAGACTTCTGTGGTTTTCCCGACAGGAAGTCCTCCTCCGAGCATGCTGTCCAGCTGCGAGGAGAAGGTCACGATGCTCCTTAGCTCCTCCTCTTTCTGCAGGAGGTCAAGCGCAGTCAGAGGAGCTCCTTCACCTCCGTCAGCTCCTCCCTCTTTCCTCACAGCTTGCAGCACCTCCAGCGCCTCCCGCTGGCTGAGACCCGCCTCTGCAACAGAAATGAGTGATGGGCGATACTGCACGTTTTGTAAAAGATTCCATACTACTTAAAATATATCAAGATCCCATTTTGCATGTACACTTAAGGATCATGATTGTAATCAGAATAAAAAAGAAAAACATTTTCAACAACAAACTTTGTGACAATATTCACTAAAGTCGTCCCTTGATTCCAGACTTGCCCAGTAGGATTATTGTCTAAAAAAAATTGTTAGAGCATTAAAAAAACATTTAAATATGTTTTTAAACATAATTAAAGCCCTCTAAACATGAAATAACAGCCATTTTGTCACCCAATATGGCAGCATTGAGTGTGTTCTACTGCCTGGAGAATTCACCCGGCCACTACAACACGGCTATGACGTGGAAGTATCTCATCACATCCTGGGTAATTCCTCTTGTTAGAACTGGGCTTCCAAGTACTGAAACCATGGGCGTAAGTTGTTTTGCCAAACGTTAGTCAGCTGTGACCATTAGCATTGCGTGTCCCGTGCCGTCATTCAAAATCGCTCGGGACAAAAGCTAACGATGTTGAAGATGAAGCGCGTTAACAAAGTTCCTCTCCACTGCTGATAGCAGTCTTGTTAGCATTAGGTGGCGCGCCGAGTCCCGTTGAGTACGAGTACGTCTCGCCCTTTGACATCTCTCACATCATAGGCTCACCCATGTGTGGGTGTGTAATTGATGAGGCAGGATTTGATTAACCGCCATGTTGTTGTTGATAGCATTGTTTACCCTTAACCCAGTTGGTTAATATATTTATCGATCAGCACAACATAATAATAGAACATGAGACAAATACTGTACTGTAATTAGAAATGGGTACCGAATTAGATACTTTTTTTGGCACAGACCGAATCCTTATCCGAATCCTGCCATGTTTTGGTACCTGGGTTGCTCAGCCAAACTGCTTCTAGGTAATGTAGCACCTTTTAATGCCGACAAAGAGACTGACTAAAAAAATACGCTCCAACATAAACCCCCCCCCATTTACTTCCGGGGTCATTTCCTCTTATGTCATTTCCTCCTACTTACGTCATTTCCTCTTACGTCATTGACAGCGATCGATAGAATCCAAATCTCCTGAAAATGGTGGTGTCGCTGAATGACATTTGTCTTTATCTTTCCCAGGGGACTTATGTCAAACACCAGCAGGCTTCGAAAAATTCCAGGCGGAGTGTTAGGGAACATTTCAGGCGGAGTGTTAGGGCCGCTGCTGGGAACTTCTGTCATCGTGGTAACGTGCAAAAAATATTAAGTTAATTTGTCCGATTAATACAGATGTTTTGTTAACCCTATATTATAAAAAATTAAATAAAATAAAAAAAAACAAGTATCCTTCCAGCGACGGGCAGTCAAAGCCGAAGTGTTATCGATCGCTGTCAATGACGTAAGAGGAAATGACCCCGGAAGTAAATGGAGGGGGGGAAGGTTTTTGTAGGGGGAAGAAATTTGGCGTGACAGCTCCACTTTTCAGCAAATGCGCTAGCTTGATGCTAATATACATTGGCTTTGCTAAAGTCATGCTACTAAATAGCATTAACGATCTCAACTTTTTAATATCAACACAACTAAGATGCACGTAATTAGTACAGTACTTACAGTGTTAACACTTTGTGGGGTGCAACATGAGACAGCAACACACCATAAACTACTGAATGCCACAGGACAAATGCTGTGTGTATGGTTGTGCGTTATTATGACATACGTGTTGTCTAGCTACTGTAGCCACGCAAAAAACGAGTAAAAAAAAAAGGTTACCTCGACTAAGGTTGAGCGCCGTGACCGCTGCGACATCATTAAGAATCTGAAAGCCCGCGTTGAGCAGTTTCACTTTGACGCTGGGACTCAGAGGCAGACTGGACACCGGCCTCTGCATGTCTGTCTGCTAACATTGCCGCTCCGGAAGTCCCGCCTCCCGGCCCGCTTTGCGACATATTCCTACCAAAATAAGACCTTCCTGAAACCAACATAGATATAATAAACATACATCCATCCATCCATTACCTACCGCTTGTCCTTTTCGGGGGAAGGCGGGGTCATCAACGTGGTAATTCCCCACTGTGGCATGAATAAAGTCTATCTTATAAGGCTTTACTTCAATCCGTTGTGTTTTTTGTGTATCACGAAATAGCCATGAGCTCCTAGACAAAATAAAGGATAAACACGCTTTTATTTTGGAAGCAACACCAAGAAGTGCAAATATGTTCTAAACGGAAGTGCGTCATCGATTTATTTCGTCATCAACACGCGACTTTCGAGCACGCAGACGAGTGTTTTCTCGGTGAGATTCTTAAATATTCTTCGTATTTAGCGGTGTACAAACACTCGTGTAGATGTAACAGCGGTATAAATGTAGTGCCATCAGTTTTATACAAATATTGATATAATTCCAAGCTCTGCTTTTTAGTTCTATCGTATCGTGTTGAAAGTTTCCCTAAAAACAACGTCAAGTAAGACGTGCTTTCTCTTCTCTGGACATTTTATAAGGCAGGTAAAAACATTTGTTTTAAGTGAGCATTTCAGTAATATTCCATTATCATTTTTAGATACATTCATTATTTTTTATTATCATATGTTGTTGCATCATACTAGATGCTAGGGATGTAACGATATAAGGCCACGGTACGATAATATTGTGGTATCGACCCAAAAAAGGCTTGGTAAAAATGCCATCGTGTGTAAAATGAAGTGGCAGGAATATAAAACAAACCTAATGCTCAAATGTTCTAATCATATTTTTATTTTACTATACTAATATGTATTTCAAGTTCAACGAATAGTGCTGCTACATCCACTGTTACAAGAAAATAGTTACAATACCAAAACTTACAGTTGAGTGTCTCTAAAGTGACCATGTAAAAGTGAAAAACAATAAAACAGTTAGTCTTTCAACGTTTACTTTATGAGTGCCCTCTGCAGTGGACATTTTTCATATCATTTTAGAAAATGCTGTTCCTCAGACAAGTTAACTTGACAATTTTACCTTTAGGGAAAAGCGCTATATAAATATAATTCACTCACTGGCTTAAATATATATGTCCCTGGTGATGATTTATGAAGTAGCTTCTTATATTGCTCGTATTCCTCCACGGCGGTGACCGGCTTGATGTCTTTTTGGAAACGCTTGTGACAAAGGTAGCGCGCTTTGCTTTGCAGTACGCAGACTTAATTACCTCCGCCAAAGAGGTTCTGTTTTCACCAGGATTTGTTTGTCTGTTTTTTAGCAACATAACTCAAAAAGTTATGGACAGATTTTGATGAAATGTCCAAACTGCGAACACACTTCTCCCGAATGCTTCCTCTTTTTTCTCCCCTTTACGGCGCCACCGTGCTGTGCAGAGTATTTTGGGAGATGTAGTTTATTTTCAGATGGGCCAAAGCAAAAGTGCAAGAAAAAAAAACTATGCCCACCGAGGTTTCGTTTGATACGGTCACACGTCACGACATTATTGCAAGGATTTTGAAACAGGCATCAACAATACCGTTACATCAAATCAAATCAAACTTTATTTATAAAGCGCTTTTCATACATAAAAGAAATGCAATGTAAAGTGCTTTACAAAGTTAAAAACAATACCCCGATTACCCATATCCCCCATTATCACATACGTACGCACGCACACAGATACCAAACACAAACATACACACATATGCAGGCCTCAAATTTGAACTTTTTAAGGTCAAGGCAAGTGTTGCCTTAAAGGAGGGCTCATATTTTAGGGCACCGAGGCAAACATTATTTTCTTTCTTTCATGTATGAGATCTCGGGCTGCCAATTATGGCCAAAGTAATAATTAAGATTATTGTTATCAATATTGAAATCATGATTACTGATTGTTAAGTAAAGCAGTGTTGGGGTGTGAACGTAATACCATCATGTAATTTGTAATGTCTAATAAAAAGACTATAGATAAACATTATCCATGTATTTATAGACGAATATTAGTTTTTTTAATTCTTTAATAACATCAACTTGTCAGCTTTTTGTCATTACATGATGCCTTTGTCTCTTTTTTTACATTTTGATAGAGAGAGCTTTTATTTTTTTTAAAGTTATGTACATTTATATGTACATGTATATGCTGTATCAGAACAGATCCATTAAGAGTTTGAGCAGAAATATGTCATATAGGAATTAACTATACACAATAAAACATTAACAAAATGATGTGTCACATGAATGTTTTTGAAGTAACACCTTAGTGACATGAAAAAAACACAATGTAAAAAAAACAACTGGTGTTTACTTTTTGATATCAAAATAAAACACAAAGCAGTTTGGCTAATGAAGATTAAGTCGAATAAACAAGCTTTGTTCTTCTCCAGCGCCTCCCTAGTGTTTCAGTACAAAAATTTGGCCAACAAAAAAAACCCGGAGTGACACCTCTCACATCGAATAAACAATCTTCACAGCCCGCGTTCAATTTGATGAGATGACAAAACATTTTAGCCAATATTGATTTTATTTGAACACTGATACAGTTAGCAGTTAAATAAAAGAGGAGTGAACATCCCAGTCAACAAAGTAAAGACTTTATAAACAAGTTGTGACTACGTTCACAACACATCGCCTGCTGCAAGACATCAAATAGTTTTCTCCTACGCTGTATACTTTTAGTGTGGGGACAAGTGTCTCCATAATTGTCCACACCTGTCTCCATCTAAACACAGCAGTGCGCTCTTAAACGCACGGCGGGAAGCGAGGGGAAAGGACGTTAAACCAAGCACTCGGCTCTGTTTACTCCGAGGGGAAATCTCTGCAGCAAAGTCGGTGTCGTTGGTCTGCCATGATTATCCAGCCAAACACTGCTAGTGCGCATGCACCTGACTTCGTGTTGCCGAAAATGCATTAATAAATGACGTTTTTTTTCAATTAAAACATTTAAACGGTATCACTAACCATCGGGAATTATCGCAAATTATCATTATACCGTTACATCCCTCGTCCATTAACAAGTAAAAAGTCAAGGGCGGTCACAGCATGTTCTTGTCGCAAATGTTGGTACATTTTTTGGGCATTACAGCAAATGACGAGGGCTGTTGCGGCACTTGCCGTGGCTGCCGCGGTAGAATTTGAGCGCTGCATATGCAACTATATGGACAAATGATTGCATGGTTGAGTACAGAGGAGACATGTGAGTAAACACTATCATAGGAGCCATCTGCACCAGGAGGTAATCAGACCATGGCCACCAGGACGCTGACACAAAAGCGCCCCCACAAGCACAACCGATAACCCCTGAGGTAGATGGCTCATTTGAGGAACGTTGGAAAATAAAAATAATAAAACTTGTAAAATAATAAGAACCATGAGTACAGATAAAGAATAAAGTACTAGTTAAAATAATGAATATCAGGTAAAAGCCAAATCAAAAAGGTGGGTCTTAAGCCTGCTCTTAAAAACATGAACGTTCTCCGCATCCCTACATTCCTACTATATCAGGGCTGCAAGGTGCGACCAATTTCCTCGCAAATGAGCCTAAAAATACACCTTGCGACTTGAAAAAAACAAAACCTGTCACACATGTGCGAATAAGGATTTCAAGCCTTTCATCGCATTTTGCTCTTGAAAAAAATCCATTCAAATTTAAACAAACTAAAGTAACATTTTTGCCCATCTTTAGTGCATGTTTGAAAATAAACGTAAACCATAACCAAATGGACAAGTGATTGAGGCGGAAATTTCACTCATGACTCCGTGTAGGGCTGGGCAATATGGACCAAAACTGATACCGCGGTACTTTTAGTTTTAATATCGGTATCTGACTATTTTTTTCTGTGCTACTAATTTTTTTGACATAGTAGCACATGTGCTACTAGCTAAGCATACAGCGCTGCATATGCCTATTTTGATTAAACTGTTTGTATTTTAACCATTTGAAGCACTTTGTGAGCGCTCCCTGTAAGAAATGCTGTATAAATAAAATTGATTTAAGTGCCGTGACTGTGCGGCCTACTATAAAAAAAAATACAAGAGATTTAAACGGATAAGATAATCACACTTAAGTGTTTCGTAACTGTCATCGGTTATAATAGTCTGCTTTGATTTGCAGCGAACAGACAAGACAAAGGAAGATGCCTGCTCAGGAGGAAGAGGAGGACAGAAGGTCGACAACTGAAGAGGAAGAGGGGGACAGGAAGCAGACTGTTGAGGAGGAAGAGGAGGACACAACAATCAGAGATGATGGCGATGCTGTAGAAATAAAGCCAAAAAAGAGAACTCTTAAAGGGGCAGCACTGACTTCTTCCTCAGACAGGAAGTGTTTTCCAGGGATTTTGTACCTGGGTCACATTCCTCCGAGATTCCGGCCTAAACACCTGAGGAACATGATGTCCGTCTACGGCGAGATTGGACGTGTTTTCCTGCAACCCGAAGGCAAACGCAAACACGAGGCAATGATGCGTATGTCCTGACGATGGCGTGTACGTGACACCATGTTGTGTTGCAGACGGAGAGGTCAAGAAGCGGAAGAGGAAGGCTGGGTCAAGGAGGTGCGACTTCACCGAGGGCTGGGTTGAGTTTCGGGACAAACGCGTGGCCAAGCGAGTGGCGGCGTCTCTCCACAACACTCCCATGGCCACAAGGAAACGCCAGACATTCACGTCAGACCTGTGGTGCATCAAGGTACTATTCTGCCCGGCAACAAGGGGTCCGACTAGATTTGGTATAAATAAAAAGAGTAAATACAGGGCTAATATTGCCAATACTTTTTACTTACCATATTTTCCGGACTAGATGGCGCACCGAATTATAAGGCGCACTGCCAATGAATGGTCTATTTAAAAAAAAAAATCTTTTTTCATATATAAGGCGCACTGAATTAGGGCGCATTAAAAGGAGTCATATTATTATTATTTTTTTGTAAATGTAAAATACTTCCTTGTGGTCTACATAGCATGTGATGGTGGTTCTTTGGTCAAAATGTTGCACAGATGATGTTTTACAGATCATCTTCAAGCCGCTTTCTGACAGTCGCTTCAGGATGCGCCGTTTTGTGGGCGGTCTTATTTATGTGGCTCACCTTTGGCAGCGTCTTCTCCCCGTCATCTTTGTTGTAGCGGTGTAGCGTGCAAGGACGGGAGTGGAAGAAGTGTCAAAAGATGGAGGTAACTGTTTTAATGACATTCAAACTTTACTTCAATCAATAATGGAGCAGCATCTCTTCATCCGGAAACAACACTACCACGTGTCTCGTGAAAAACCATCCGACCGGAACTCTAATAACTAAAGTTTCTTGGGTGAATAATGTAAACTCACTACACCGGTATGTTTTAGCGCTTTCATGGCGAGTTTACTGACAGATATAAGTAAGAACTTTACACTAATTTATATTAGAAATGGCAACAGTGGAGGATGAATGTCCCATAACAAGAAGATAGAGAAAAAGAAGACAATTATCAGTATCCACGGACTACAAAGGCGGACGTGCGCAATTTTTCAGGACTTATTCAGATTCCATATACAGATCAGTAGGTACTAGAAGGTAAGAAAATTTGCTTTTGCATAATGTTGCGAAACAAAATGCCAGATAATGTCTTACCTTATACACACACCATAATAATACTCTTATGTTGACGCACATCAAGCGGTGCGGCTTCATAGCTTACCAAAATCGTACTAAAACATTTTGATAGATTTTTGAGCGCCGTGTGTAATGTTCTATATTTTCAGTGGATATTTTCAGTGGAACATATAAAATGTTGGTGTTGTTTACTTGAGTCATATTGCCATCATATTGCAGTCTTTACGTATGTCTTATGTTTGACTGCCATTTACTGGTCACACTTATCATTACACCATGTACCAAATAAAATTGCGTTGAGGTCGGTAAGCAATACCAGAATTATGCCATACATTAGGCGCACCGGCTTATAAGGTGCACTGTTGAGTTTTGAGGAAAAAAAGGATTTTAAGTGCGCCTTATAGTCCGTAAAATACGATAAATGTTTATAGGACCAAATCATTTTGGGTTCAATGCATTGGTGATGATTATAAGAATAAAACACGACAATGAGAACAAATATTTGATCAATTTAACATGAGATAAATGCAACAATGTAACAACACCAACAATCAAATTACCGCAATGAATCCATCATCATCCATCACTAACAGCCAGACGGCCCCTTTGAACACAAAGAACCCATGACAGAACAATAACACGATTATAGATTAAAAATGAAGCACATGTAATCATGAGTAGTTGAAATTATTCTACAGCAATCTGATTCCAATGTTTAGTCAATTGACGGCACCTTTTATCACGTACCCTCGTTTGATCAGAAATAACGTTGAGACTGCAGACAATATATTAATGTACTCAATGTCAACAAAGTAACAAAAAAAAAATATATTTGTCAAAATAAAACATGGAAGAGAACTGAAAAATATGTCATCACGCCAGTATTAGTCCAATACTGATAGTAGCTAAAGTTGCCTATTATTTTGACAATATATGTGAAGTGAATTATATTTATACAGCGCTTTTCTCTAGTGACTCAAAGCGCTTTACATAGTGAAACCCAATATCTAAGTTACATTTTTAAACCAGTGTGGGTGGCACTGGGAGCAGGTGGGTAAAGTGTTTTTTCCAAGGACACAACGGCAGGTTGGCAGAAGCGGGGATCGAAACTGGAACCCTCAAGTTGCTGGCACGGCCACTCTACCAACCGAGCTATACCGCCCCATATGACGTACAGTGTTTCCCACAGGACAGGCATCTATTTGTGGTGGTGTGGTCGGGGGGTGGGGGGTGGCGGCGGCAGCGGCGATGACCAAGAAGAACGCGGAGTTGGAATATAATTACAACACTTTATGTACATTTTTATATACAGGTTTGAACAATTAGTTATGCACTGAAATATATTTATTAATTTTGGTTCTTACAAAAAATATATCTTATAAAATATAAAAGCTAAAATGTCTCTTAAAGCTCTACCCCTTTAATTAGTGCATACATCATCTGTGTGAAGGAGTGAACATCCAACATTAGAATTTATTACTAACGAGCAGAACCGCTCTATGTACAGTGCCGTCTAACCTTAAGCGGCAGCAGCTCAACACATGCAGGGTTCAACGTTAAGGTTTTTTTCTACTTGCCCGACTACTCAAATCTACTTGCCCCAATATTTTTTACTTGTCCTGCCTAGGTTTTTTTCTGGCTGTGTAGTGCTCATGGCTTGTATCTTACTAAAATCCTTCCCGTTGACTATTTACAACACTACACAGTATTTATTATTATTAGTATTATTATTATTATTATTATCTATAATTACATTTAAATGGCATTGCATACATGTAAAATTAAATGCTATTTCACATTATTTGACCAGTAGCAGTCACACCCATCTGAACAGGTCAGCCACCTGTTTAAAGCCCGATCATAGTTGAAATCTTGAAATGAAGGGCTTTTAATGGCCAAAACATTAACCTGGACAACATTTTAACAGCTGGTTGGCTCAGATTTTATTCTTCTCATTGCATTCACATGCTGCAGTGGACAGTGGACAATTTAGCTTCAGTATTAATGCAGTATCTGAAGCACCGTCTCCACGTGTGTTTATTGACAACAGGGTTATAACCTGGACACGTTAGCTCGTCGGTATGGTAACAGGTGACTGTTACTGCGTGCGTCTGCCCCGGCCCCCGAGTCAAACAGCGGCGGTGTTAATGAAGCAGCGTCAGGCTGCTCACCGTCAGTGAAACGCTCGGTGAAATCGCGGATTAACGTTAAATATATGACGAGCCGCGAGCGATGCATCTATAACCTATCTCACTTGGTAGAGCACCCGCTGCGGCGACCCAGTTCGATCCCACCTGACAGTCGCTTTGCTCCGCGTCAATCCCCCCTCTCACCCTCTCTCCCCTCCCCGTCTCTCTCCAGCTGTCCTTTCAAAATAAATGCATTCAAATCCCGAAAATAAAAATTAAGAAAATCCGAGTCGGTGCTGCACACTGCACAGGTCCGGACCACTTTTGAACTTGTTTGCCAAGACGTCTTACCCTCGTATTTTTGATCCGGTCGGTCCGTTCTTCTTTTACTTCGTCGTCGTCGTCTTCTTCTTCTTCTGGCCCACGAGGTGAATTAAGTGCTATTGGCAAAGTTACAATGCATTGTAGGCTCCCGCCACCTACTGCACCGGAATTGTTACTACAAGCCACATTCACAGACAGAGTCCCATTGCTTTTATGAGTGGTCGAGCGAGTCAAAAGCCGGAAAATCTATTTTTGGCGGACGTAATTCTTTCGTGGTGGGCCGCCACAAATAAATGAATGTGTGGGAAACAGTGACATAAATTATATACATTTAGCTGACGATAGACATTTTCCTACTACCATTATGCATTTTATACTGCCCCTGTAACTACTTGGTATTAGATCGATAGCCCAAATTTGTTGTGTCACTCGGAACTAATAAGTGTGAAAACAAAAGAAGAGTACCGTATTTTCCGCACTATTAGCCGCACCTAAAAACCACAAATTTACTCAAAAGCTGACAGTGCGGCTTATAACCCGGTGCGCTTTATATATGGATTAATATTAAGATTCATTTTCATAAAGTTTCGGTCTCGCAACTACGGTAAACAGCCGCCATCTTTTTTCCCCGTAGAAGAGGAAGTGCTTCTTCTTCTACGCAAGCAACCGCCAAGGTAAGCACCCGCCCCCATAGAACAGGAAGCGCTTCTTCTTCTACTGTAAGCAACCACCCGCCCGCGTAGAAGAAGAAAAAGCGCGCGGATATTACGTTTCATTTCCTTTGTGTGTTTACATCTGTAAAGACCACAAAATGGCTCCTACTAAGCGACAGGTTTCCGGTTCATGAAAAGACGCAATCCCTCCATCCGCACACGGACTACTATTTCACAGCAACTGCCTAAAGACTTTCAAGAAAAGCTGGCTACTTTCCGTGCATATTGTAAAAACAAGATAGCTGAAAAAAAGATCCGGCCAGAGAACATTATCAACATGGACGAGGTTCCACTGACTTTTGATATTCCTGTGAACCGCACTGTGGATACAACGGGAGCACGTACGGTGAATATTCGCACCACAGGGAATGAGAAGTCATCCTTCACTGTGGTTCTAGCTTGCCATGCTAATGGCCAGAAATTTCCACCCATGGTGATATTCAAAAGGAAGACCTTGCCAAAAGAGACCTTTCCAGCCGGCGTCATCATAAAAGCTAACTCGAAGGGATGGATGGATGAAGAAAAGATGAGCGAGTGGTTAAGGTAAGTTTACGCGAAGAGGCCGGGTGGCTTTTTTCACGCAGCTCCGTCCATGTTGATATACGACTCCATGCGCGCCCACATCACGCTGGTTTTTAATATATTATTAAAGTTTGACTGACCTATCTGACTGTTTTTTTGACATTCCTTTAGCGCAGTTAGATGCGGCTTATAACACGGGGCGGCTTATAGGTGGACAAAGTTTTGAAATATGCCGTTCATTGAAGGCGCGGCTTATAACCCAGGGCGGCTTATGGTGCGGAAAATACGGTAAGTGTTTATTACATTTGAACAGAAGTGTAGCTAGAAACATGTAAGCAGATTTTACCAGTAGATTAATACTAGTTTTGAGGAATTACCGTATTTTTCGGAGTATAAGTCGCTCCGGAGTATACGTCGCACCAGCCGAAAATGCATGATAAAGAAGGAAAAAAACATATATAAGTCGCACTTTTTGGGGACATTTATTTGATTAAACCCAACACCAAGAATAGACATTTGAAAGGCAATTTAAAATAAATAAAGAATAGTGAACAACAGGCTGAATAAGTGTACGTTATATGACGCATAAATAACCAACTGAGAACGTGCCTGGTATGTTAACGTAACATATTATGGTAAGAGTCATTCAAATAACTATAACATATAGAACATGCTATACGTTTACCAAACAATCTGTCACTCCTAATCGCTAAATCCGATGAAATCTTATACGTCTAGTCTCTTACGTGAATGACCTAAATAATGTTATTTGATATTTTACGGTAATGTGTTAATAATTTCACACATAAGTCGCTCCTGAGTATAAGTCGCACCCCGGCCAAACTATGAAAAAACTGCGACTTACAGTCAGAAAAATACGGTAATACAACCAGAAATTAGGCAATATTAGAATCATAAACAGCTTTATTGACCAAGTATGTTTAACATACAAGGAATTGGTCTTGGTAGAATGTGCTCTAATTGTTCAATGTATAAACTAAAACTATAAACAAGTGCTTAAATAACTAGTATGTGCAAGGCTAATAAGACAATAGTGCACTGGTTAATGGAGCAAAGAGCAAAAAGGTGAAGTGAACATGAGTTTGTACATTTGACAGCAACTGATATGCAATATATATCACCATATAGATTTTGGTTCATATCAAAAGTGATAATGCTAACGTTAGCATGCTAACTATTTTGGCGAATGTTGTAACCGTTTACACTAAAATCACATAACTTGGTACTTGACATATGATAACCGCCATAGATCTCAGAGTCATATAGCTTAGTACGAGACACATGCTAACCGTGAGCATGCTAATGTTAGCATGCTAGTATGATAACATTAGCATGCTAACATTTTAGGAACATTTTTTGACTATTTTCCCTCAAGTCATAACTTGGTACTTGGCGTATGTTAACTGTTAGCATGTTAATGTTAGCATGCAAACTTTTTTTTGGCAAATTTTGTAACCGTTTTTCCCAGAGTCATATAACTTGGTACTTGATATATGTTAACTGTTCGCATGCTAACTTTTTTGGCAAATGTAACTGTTAACCCCAAAGTCATATAACTTGGTACTTGATATATTTTTACTATTAGTATGCTAATGTTAGTGTGCTAAATTTTCGGGAAACATTTTGTAACCATTTACCCCAGAATTACATAACTTGGCACGAGACATATGCTAACTTTTTTTTGGCCAATTATGCCGCCGTACACCTTTAGAGTCCTATAACTTGGTATGCTACACATGCTAACCGTGAGCATGCCAACATAAGCATTCTAATATGTTAAAATTAGCATGCTAACATTTTTGGAAAATTTTGTAGCCGTTTTCCCCAGTGTCATTTTACCTTGGTACTTGATATGTTAACGGTTAGCATGTTAACGCTATAGGCAAATTTTGTTACCGGTTTCTTCAGAGTCCTATAACTTGGTACTTGATATATGTTGACTGTTAGCATGCTATGGTTAGTTTTTGGCAAACTTGGTACTTGACATATGCAAACTTTTTTAAGCCAATTTTGCCGCCGTACACCTCAGAGTCATAAAACTTGGCACGTGACACATGTTATTGTTAGCATGCTAGTATGATAACATTAGCATGCTAATGTTTTTGGAAAGTTTTGTAACCATTTTCCTCAGAGTCATATAACTTGGTACTTGATATATGTTGACTGTTAGCATGCTATGGTTAGTTTTTTGCAAACTTGGTACTTGACATATGCTAACTTTTTTCAGCCAATTTTGCCGCCGTACACCCCAGAGTCATAAAACTTGGCACGTGTCACATGTTATTGTTAGCATGCTAGTATGATAACATTAGCATGCTAATGTTTTTGGAAAGTTTTGTAACCATTTTCCTCAGAGTCATATAACTTGGTACTTGATATACCGTATTTTCCGGACTATAAGGCGCACTTAAAATCCTTTTTTTCCCTCAAAACTCGACAGTGCGCCTTATAACCCCGGTGCGCCTAATGTAAGGAATACATTTGGTTGAGCTTACCCACCTCGAAGCAATTTTATTTGGTACATGGTGTAATGATAAGTGTGACCAGTAGATGGCAGTCAAACACAAGAGAGAAGAGTAGGCTGCACCGTTTGATGTGCTTCAACATACGAGTGTTATTATAGTGTGTGTATAAGGTAAGACAAAGATGACGGAGAGAAGACGCTGCCGAAAGTGAGCCACGTAAATAAGACCGCCCACAAAACGCCACATCCTGAAGCAATTGTCAGGAAGCGGCTTGAAGATCTGTAAAACATCATTTATGCAACATTTTGACCAAAGAACATGTTATGTAGACCACAAGGAAGTATTTTACATTTAGAAAAAAATTATAATATGACTCCTTTAATGCGCCCTATAATCCGGTGTGCCTTATATATGAAAAAAAAGATCAAAAACAGTCCATTCATTGGCAGTGCGCCTTATAATCCGGTGCGCCCTATGGTCCGGAAAATACAGTACGTTAAAGGGGAACATTATCACAATTTCAGAAGGGTTAAAACCATTAAAAATCAGTTCCCAGTGGCTTATTTTATTTTTCGAAGTTTTTTTCCAAATTTTACCCATCACGCAATATCCCTAAAAAAAGCTTCAAAGTGCCTGATTTTAACCATCGTTATATACACCCGTCCATTTTCCTGTGACGTCACACAGTGATGCCAATACAAACAAACATGGCGGATAGAACAGCAAGATATAGCGACATTAGCTCGGATTCAGACTCGGATTTCAGCGGCTTAAGCGATTCAACAGATTACGCATGTGTTGAAACGGATGGTTGTAGTGTGGAGGCAGGTAGCGAAAACGAAATTGAAGAAGAAACTGAAGCTATTGAGCCATATCGGTTTGAACCGTATGCAAGCGAAACCGACGAAAACGACACGACAGCCAGCGACACGGAAGAAAGCGAGGACGAATTCGGCGATCGCCTTCTTACCAACGATTGGTATGTGTTTGTTTGGCATTAAAGGAAACTAACAACTATGAACTAGGTTTACAGCATATGAAATACATTTGGCAACAACATGCACTTTGAGAGTGCAGACAGCCCATTTCAGGCGCGCTAAGAACATATATTTTTCCACGATTTCAGCACTCAGGTTAACCATACCTAAATAGACACAAAATACTGCATTACACAAGACTACTCGAATGATTGAAAAAAATAAATGTTTTTAAGCTAAATTATTGGTAAACACAGTTTATGTATAATCATTTACGTAAAACCGCGAGTAATGAATAAAGTTTTCATCAATTAATATATTCTGTAGACATACCCTCATCCGCTGTCTTTTCCTGAAAGCTGATCTGTCCAGTTTTGGAGTTGATGTCAGCAGGCCAGGGAAGCTAGGGTCTTTATCGTTGGAAATGCATCTGCTTTGAGTGTCGCAGGATATCCACACATTCTTGCCATCTCTGTCGTAGCATAGCTTTCGTCGGTAAAGTGTGCGGAACAAACGACTGACTATTTCGTCGGCTTTCCCCACACCCTCGTATTTTGAACAAATTTCGTCCAATTTCTTGCCACTTTCGCATCTTTGGGCCACTGGTGCAACTTGAATCCGTCCCTGTTCGTGTTGTTACACCCTCCGACAACACACCGACGAAAGTGAGAAAATGGCGGATTGCTTCCCGATGTGACGTCACATTGTGACGTCATCGCTCCGAGAGCGAATAATAGAAAGGCGTTTAATTCGCCAAAATTCACCCATTTAGAGTTCGGAAATCGGTTAAAAGAATATATGGTCTTTTTTCTGCAACATCAAAGTATATATTGACGCTTACATAGGTCTGGTGATAATGTTCCCCTTTAACGGTCAGCATGCTAACCTTTTTGGCAAATTTTGTAACTGTTTTCCCCAGAGTCCTATAACTCGGTACTTGATAAATGTTAACTGATAGGATGCTGATGTTAGCATGCTAACCTTTTTGGCAAATTTCGTAACTGTTTTCCCCAGAGTCCTATAACTTGGTACTTGATATATGTTCACTGTTAGCATGCTTACTATTTTAGCAAATGTTGTAACCGTTTACTCCAAAGTCATACAACTTGGTACTTGACATATGCTAACTGTTAGCATGCAAACGTTAGCATTCAGTGACGGAGGTGTGATGAAGACTTTGGTGTCGCAGTACCTGCACAGGTTCCAGTGGACACACCTGAGCGAGCGTCTGGCCTACGAGCAGATGGTTCTAAAGCAGCGTCTGCGGACTGAAGTGTCACAGGCCAAGAGGGAAACCAACTTCTACCTGGACACCGTGGACAAGAGCGCTCACATGGACAAAGTGAGGAAGAGAAAGAAGAAGGACGACGCACAGCAGGTACGCTTGTCTATAATTCCATCCGCGCATGTAACGTGTGTAGGGAGGAGGTCAAAAAGACAACATTTGTTCTCGCCAGGTGGAGGAGCGCACCTGGGACTTCACACAGCGGCAAACGGAGGAGGAGATCCAGAAGAAGAAGAAGAAACGAAAAGACGCAATGAGCAAGAAGCAGCAGGACAAGGACCGCCTCCACCAGCACAAGAGCCAATCAAATGTCTCCTTGCTGGCAAAGATTTTTAACAGCCATCAGCCTTAGCATCTTTCTGTACAATAAATACTCCTGTCGGTTTGACTTACACAGGCTTTTATTTTGAAGAGCAGTGGACTATATGAACCTCCTGTAGGGGGCAACAGTGAGTTTGCGACATAAAGTCACGTGCCGTTATTATGTTGCTGGAAGGACAATAATATATTTCTCTTGACTGTAAAGATACAAAGTGTAGGGGGAAAAAAAACATTTTTTTTTTAATTAAAAATTTTTTTTGTACATTTGTTGAACATTGTCGATGTTCGTCGTGAATTTGTCATACGTTGACAATACATTCTTTTGAAATCGTTTTTGAAGTGTTCCTTTGAAAGATGCGCGAGGGGGCGTGTTGTGACGCCACGGATGTGCGGAAAAGCAACATGGCGGCGGATTACTGGGAGCGAGAAGAATCCTCCACGCCAACACGCTGAACCGAGCCAAAGATAAGCCAGGTGACACCGGGGCTAAGCCTCTCGGTGAGTAACCCCGGCCGTGTTCACGTTTGATACCGCATACGCCTCAAAAAGACGTTCGCCGAGCGGCTCTTCCTCCGCCTTTCCATTGGGAACACACGCCGTGCAGCAAGTAGACGGCCCCCGCCCCCCCTCCCCAAAACATAGTCACGCCCGGAAGAGGCACTAGGAAGTGAGCGTACTCGCGAACTGCGAGAAACTAGCATGTTATTTGTTAGCTTTTTGCTCTTAGCATGATATTGTAAACGTCAGCGCTTACCACGTTTATTGGTTAGCCAGATATTATTAGCAGTGTGTTGTCAATAGCAGCATAACACACATAGGTGACATATGAATTGACCTCGATGGACCCCCCCAGTTCCCGCGTGTGACTTGTGTACCTGTTCAGGTGTGCTTTCCACACTGGCTGCCCC